>NC_058110.1:32886252-33071252 GCF_914725855.1 Thunnus albacares | reverse complement strand
ACAGATGTGAAGTCAGCTGTTTTTGTCAGTGAGATGTTTGTTTGTTTTAACTTGATTTCTTGAGAAGTGACAGTCTGGCATGTCAGAGGTCAGAGGTCGGGGGGGGCGAGGGGGGGGGGGCGGGGGGGGCATGTGTTACCTGAAGCTGATTGGCTGACTCTTGATCTGGTAGAAAGTATCACAGTCTGACGGCAGCAAACCATCAACCTCGATGTCAGCGACGATGCCAGACTCCACCCTGACAGACAGAACAGAACAGAACAGAACGAACCAATCAGAAGCCTCCTCAGCAGCAGCAGCATTTCCTCTAAACATCCACCAGAAGCTGCTGCGATCAAACGCTGACTGTGTGGAAGAGAAACGGAAAAACCCCACAGACAGAAAAACACATTCCTGCTGCTGAAGGACGGACTTCACAAGAGAAACCAGAAAGAGAAAGAGAAGAAGAATGTGAAGGAACAACACACACACACATACACACACACACATCTACAGGAAGTGTGTGTGTATGTGTGTGTGTGTGTGTGTGTGTGTGTTTTTCTGCTGAGTCACTTCCATTTATAACACAGTCCACATGGAGCTGCAGACACACCTCCTCCTCCTCTTCCTCCACTGTAAGAAGTCTCAGTAAGACTAAAGTCAGCAGAGTTTAACCCTTTGTGCACCTGCCGGTCTGGTCTGGACTCGGTGTGTGAACATTAGTCAGACCTGCTGAGTTTTCACTTTCTGTTCGTTTCATTAAATCTCTGATGACTGAACTTATCTGACTCACACTGACTCAGCACCTTTCAAACAACACTGCAGCATTCAGGGGCAACGGGGAAATTACAGGTTTTTAACTAACACTTCGACTACTTTCACCTCATACGCTTACATATGGAGCCCATTTACAGCTGGTATCATGTGATCTGTATACATTATATGGATAATAGTATCCGGTCCTTGGGGCTTTGTTTGACATCACTCCTTATTTACTATATAATGTGCTACATTTACTCTACGCAGTATTATTTAAGTGTCCAAATGCTGAGTGTGTATATATATCCGCTATATAGTGCCCTCAAAAATGGAACGATGGTGATGGTGATGATGCAAAATGATGATTAGTGAGTGTCTGAAATCTTGATTTACTGCTCACTATTGAGAAAACTGTTAAGTGTCTATTACATAGGGAGCAGCCTGTATCTTTGCATTCAGATTCTCAATGTGCAAATTAGCAACGCGGCGCCGGCGTCTCAGGTCGATGAACCTGCTGCCCTGAACTTTAATTTAATTTCTTCATCATTTTTCGTGAGGGACGACTTCTAGCTGCTGCTGCTGCTGCTACTTGCTTGCTTTAGCTGGCAGGAAGAGGCGGAGTTAGGTGACCTTTCAACTTACTGGGCTAATTTTTTTTTAAGCTGTATGGATTACATTTACACCCCCTGAAATCTGATCACAACTGAGACTGACCACGTCCAGGTGTGATCTGGCTGATCTGATCAGATTCTGAGTGCATTCACACCTGTGTTCATGTGTGTTTTCCCCTTTTCCAGGAACAGATCCAGGTGTAACGCCAGGTGTATCAGACAAAACCGACACTTCAACAGCTTACAATGCTTAACTGCTTTCCTCACATTTATATTCCAATTAATTTCTACTGCCTACAGCATCTTCTGACCTGAGAAGATCTCTAATGAACAGATCAACAAAGAGCAACATGTGATGCTGGAGATCAAACACCGTCTTCAGAAGGGCCCAGGATCGAATCCCTAAAGTCGCACTAACATGGACTCCATCAGGGAAAAAAGGAAGCAAGGTCGACCCAAAACAACTGTGACAGCTGAGTTAAAGGAGGTGGAGCTAACGTGGCGCAGCGTGCAGCACTAGACGGATCTAGATGGAGGCAGATCACCGAAGCCTTATTTACCAACAGGGACAAAGAGGATTAAAGTAAGTAGTAAGTACTTACAGTGATGACTCATCAACTGATATTTGGAAAACTGACTTATCACCCGACACTTCAACTGCTTTCAGTGATTATTTCAGCTGCTTTAATCACAGCTCATATTTAATTGAGTCTAGCAGACGTCAACCTGCACATGAAGTGTTCGGCTACTTTCATACTAACTCATTTCAACTACTTACAGTGTTTACACTTCAGACACTTTCAGCACCTACATGTGAACTGACACTTCAACTGTTTTCATACTTCAAGTTCAGCCGCTTTTAATGTTTACAGTTCAACCGATTTCAGGGATTTTCAGCCGTCAGACACTCACAAGCAAACATTAAACACTTTGAGACATTTTAACCTGTTAACAACAGTAACTTGCATGTGAGCACACTTGGACTTTTTCCTTTAAAAATTAATTTTTTAGTGACGTTTGTCGTCTCGTCTCCTGCTGAGAAGCTTTAACAGATCCGAGCAGAACATCTAAATACTGGAGGAAACTGGTTCATAGTTTGTTTAACGGTTCTAACAGAAGATAAACTTTTTAACTCCTGAATGAATCAAATCAGAATCTCTCTGAGGACTTTGGAGGCCAGTTTGTTCAGATTTTGTACTCTGAGATTAGATTTATATTAATCAACATATATCACATTGTAAATTAAGTCGTAAATATTCCCAAATTTTAGTTTCACAACCTGAAAGTTGAGCTACAATCAGAAAATCTAAAATAAGGAGGTGTGAGGAGGTGTAGTGGTCGCTGAACGGTCCACGCTGTAAAAAATAACGCTAAAAAGAAAGCAGGTCGTGTTTTTGGTTAAAGAGCATCTGGAAACAGTTTGAACAAAGAATTCAAACGCAGCAGAAACAACCAGAACTGAGACACTGATCTCCATCATCCTCATCACTTCACCTTCACGTCTTCACTTAACCACCTTCATCAGTCTACCATCCTCTTCATCTTACCTCTTCTTTAGTCAAACTGTTTGTTAAACACAAATAGACACGTCTCCTCCTCCCCCTCCGTGTTTTTACTTTCCCTTTGCTGTCTCACCGCCCACATATTTTTGTTTGTGGTGTGTGTGTGTGTGTGTGTGTGTGTGTGTGTGTTAGCAGGGTGTGGTGGTGTGACCAAGGGGGGGAGCGGCGAAGACTAGACGGGACCTATCGCTCTGCCTGTCTGTCTCTGTGATTCCCCTGGGAAAATACATGAAGAGGACCAGCTGCTGTGTGTGTGTGTGTGTTTGTGTTTGTGTTTGTGTGTGTTTGTGGTTGTGTGTGTGTGTTAATCTTGGATGACTCATTACAGCAGAAAAGTAAAGAGGATCAGGGGTCAAAGGTCAGACAGTAACAACAACAACCTGCCTGAAACAAGTCTCAACCATCACACAGGTTAACAAACATGTGACCTTCATCACCACCATCATCATCATACTCAGTACTTTAACATTACAACCTCACACATTTTAACTTGCTTCTTTGTCGCCACCGAGGCAGCTGAGAACACTTTCCACCAAACTCCATTCATAACTTAACAGTTTTAAAGTTAACTTGCCTCTCAGTCAATTTAAATAACGTGCACAACAAGACTTCAACTGTGTTTCTGAAACTTTATCTTCTACAGTTTCATTCGGCATTAATCTTTTACACGAAGCCCAATTCGTGTTAATGAAAACTGAACGGATATGTTTCTTATCTGCTCCAATGAAAACAACGAGATCTCATTCAGATAAAATATTTCTAACATGGATAACTGACACGCCCACCGCAGGTTATCACTTTATTCAGTTCAGTAGAGCTACTACTTACTTCATCATCATCATTAACAACAACAACAACAATAACATTAACAGTTATGATCGCTCTATTAGCAGGTTTATCATAATCACGCCCATTACGCCAAACTCTATTCGAAGATTCTGCTATTTAACTTGCTTATCCGCTATTTTTGCCATCTTACAGGACGAAACTTGACATTTTCCTGAATACTTAGTAAGTACAATTTAATTCGGCATTGACTAAAGGCATATATCAAAACTTATTCAAATAAAAAGATGAACTTAATTACGTGATTCGCTTTGTATTCATTTCTACTGCAACCGTAGTGATAGTTAATTAACACATTAGTTAAACAACACGTTTGCTGTGTCATTTATAAGCCGATTTTACCAGAATAAACTACAGATTCAACACAAGTCTTCAGACATGTTGTGATAAATATAATATATAATCTTTGTACCGCGGAGCACAGCGGCTGTTAAAAAATACAGATTTCTGCAGGGAGTTTGGCGTGATGTTCCTCAAACCAGCAGAGATAACGGAAACTCCCACAACTTCCGCACTCACCGGACCAGATTGAGCGTTTCAGCCGAGTCCAGGATGACAAACACGGTCTGCGGCTGCAGGATCCCGGCCTCCAGCTGGTCCTGGTCTCCGGTCTTTAACTGGTCCGAGCTGACAGTTGACATTTCTCCACCGGAACAACAGACGATTTAACGAACCCGAGACCCGAGCGGCACAGAGGTGCGCTTTTACTTCCCAGCAGCCACTTGGGGGATCAAAGTCTCAGATGTTAAATCACAACAACATGCTTCACATACACAAACACACACACACAAAGAGTTTTTAATCCCTGTGGAATAAACCAGGAGCTCAGCAGGTAGACAAAGCCTCACAGAAGAAGGAGTCAGGTTCACGTCCACCTGGGCAGCCTGAAGACTGAACCACAGACAGACAGAGAGAGACAGTTCAGAGGGGGGCGGGGGGGGTCTGCAGCTGTGAGCACAGAAATACAACACACAGATCAGGTCTAACACACAACTTCTGTTTATGTAACAAAAACACAAAACAAAACAAGAGTAACAATTCTCATAAATAAAATATTACATGAAAAGGGGGTAGGAAGAATTATACACTTATATGATCCGACCCCTTCTCCATAACTCAAACAATGAACTCAATACTATCTATATAATACTATATCATATATAGAACTCACAGTCAGCTACCTAAACTACGAGCCAAATATCCACCCAGTCAATCAGATATCATTTAAACAACTCGGACAAAAGTGTCCTCAAATTGACAATTTTAGGCTTAAATGTCAGCTGTGTTTGTTGTAAACAATCGAGATCATCCTCTTGTTTATTCTGGGAGTTTATGTATTTTAGCAACAAAGGGAGAGTTTAGTATGTATATAGTAGTGGTTAGCTTTTTTTAGAAAATTAATTTATAGTTAAATTGTTATTTCATAGTTATAAAATAACCATGATTCCAGTCATTGAGTGAGTGGGGCCTCTTTTTTTAACATTTCATTTTATTTTCTAAACTATATCTTTCAATATTTAGGTCTGACAACCACCAAGTGTCAGACCTAAAGAGACTCAAGTGGGGGTCTAAATAATCTAAATAATGTAGAATAATTGATCATTTTTGCTATTATCATGCAGCCCCACTAAGAAAACTATTGATACACTTTATTTTAGTGTGAATATAATTATATAAAAGTCGTTTTTGATAAAGTAATTTGTTGTTGTTGTTATTGTTGTTGTAAGCACAATTGAATGCCCACTAACAGGGTCCTGAGTACTGCAGATGTAATGTTCTGGCTTCATATCAAAATATACTGGAGTGTAAAGTGCAAAAATTACATTACATTTTATTTACCCTACATTTATCATTCTTATTTTATTAAAATGATATTTTGAATAATAACTTGGACCAGTGTCTTTTCTACCTGTTTTATTTCTATGTGTGAGTCATCACAGAGGAGGCGGGTCTTACAGACCTGGACTGATCTCCGGCGAACCAATCAGCTGCTGCTCTGCTCTCCAACAGCCAATGAGCTGCCGCCGCTCTCGGCTCGTGCACAGGTTCAGTCCTGTTTGTTTTCACCGCTCTTACGGGAAGTGAAAGTGTGGCGGGGAAATCCAGGGTGACGTCAGGATTCCACGAGTTATCGGCCGAGCTCAGACTGACGGGAGAGCTGACCAATCAGCGGGCCGGAAAGAGTCGAGGAGGCGGGGCGGAGCTGTTCGGAGTCTTGAGGGAAAGTTTTTAATTACAGAGCATTTCATCAGCACCCGGTGACGTCACAACTACTATAAAATAATAATAATAACCAAATAAATAAAAAATGAATAAGAACAATAATGATAATCTAAAAATAAATAAAAATCATAACAAATATTACAATTAATTTTACAAAAATACTATAAAAAAGTACAGCAGTATAAGTATTTTTAATGTTATTTTTTACTTGATAATTAGAGATAATATTATCTGGTACTATACTGGTTATAATATAATAAACTACTATATGAGTTGATACACAGTATTTGTCATTGACTGAAAGATTCAAAGGTTTTATTCACATGTTGAATCATTATGTGCAGTGAAATGCACTAAAAGATTATTGTGTACAATCAATAATAAGAATAAAAAATAATTGGAAGCAGAAGAATAAAGGATAACATTTCAAAATAGGTTTTAAAGAATGATAAATACATGTAGTGTGTAATGTATCAATATAGGTATTACTGTATAGTATCTATAACTATCTATAACTTTGCTGTCAATGTTTTTTTTTTTGTTTGTTTGTTTGTTTTCTGAGCACTTAAAACATTCCTTGTCCATGCTGGCTTAAATTTTTATTCTTGAATCTCCACTCGGTTCACAAAAATGAGTAAGTGGACCTTGAGTAGCCTCAATGAACGAGGATCTATATAAACTTTGGTCAAAATGTCTTCTGATTGGTAAATGCAGCTGGTGAGAGGTTAAAGGGAATATTGTTGTATGTTTCAACATGTTAAATTAAACTTTATTATGTATAGTTATATTTAAAATGTTCCCTTCAAAGATAGTATACAGTCATGTGAAGTAAAAATAGGAAACCCCATGAAATATTTTGTTCTTCTTTTAAGAAATATGGACATATCAATATTTGATCTTCTTTCAAACAATATCTATAGATAAATGTGATGTAATTGATTCAAAAACAATGAAAATTTAACTTTTTTTTAATCATTTATTTAACAAAAAATGAACAAAGATGCCAATTCCTACTAAGGAAAAAGTCAGGACCCTCTATGGCCTAATGCCTGGTTTTGCCCCCTTTGGCTGAAATAACCTCAATTAGACGTTTTCTATAAGTGTCTACCAGTCTGACATCGACTGGGAGAAAGTTTTTCCCCGACTCCTCCACGCAGAATCCTTTCAGCTGTGTGATGTTCGAGGGGTTTCTTGGCTGTTTCTAATCACTCCGAAGCATCTCAGTAGGATTAAGATCCAGGCTTTGTCTCGGCCGTTCAAGAACTCTCCAGTTTACTGGTGGATTTACTGGAATATTTCAGGTCATTGTCATGTTGCACGGTCCACATCTGCTTCAGCTTCCACTTCAACTTTAAGACTGATGGTCTCACATTTTCCTCCTCTGATACAATAAAGACTTCACAGTGGATTGTATGACGGTGAGCAGCCCAAACCAGGACGTTTCCAACCCCATGTTTCAAACATGTCTACTGTTAATGAGACCTAATAAATCAACTTTGGATTCATCTGTCCAAAGCACATTGTTCCAGAAGTCCTGGTCTTTGTCTCTGGCAAACTTTAGTCCTGCCCTGATGTTTCCTCCTTTCACCTCCCATGAAAATCAAACTTGTTTAGTCTCTTCCTGATGGTAGACGCATGTACTTTAACATCAACTGTAACAAGAGCTTCCTGTAGGTCTCATGATGACGTTTTAGGATTGTTGGAAACTTGGAGTATCTTGCCGTCTGCTCTTGGGCTGAATTTGCTTGAACAGCCTCACCTGGACATGTCGGCAGTTGTTTTAAATGTTCTCTACTTGTAAATTATTTTCCGGACAGTTGAACGGCTGATTTCTAATTTGTTGGAGATCTTTTTTAAATCCCTTCCCAGACTTATACACATCTACAAGCTTCTTTCTGAAGGCCTCAGAGAGCTCTTTTGATCTCGCCATTGGTGATACCGTTCACTTCAACAGTCAAGAGCAAACCAAACTAAATGTCAATCACAACACAATCCTGTTAATTATGTTCTAATCATTTGCACCTCATGTGGTGCATTTGATCCTAATTTTAGCCATTTAAAGTAGTAATAAATGTGAGGGCGTCCTTACGTTTGCATTTATATTAATTACATTTTACAAAACATTTTGTTGAAGATCAAATGTCGATATGTTGAAATATGTTGACAAAGTTTTCATTGGGTGTCCTTTCTTTTTCACGTGACTGTATTTAGTCTCCACAGTATGTAACAGTACCAGTCAAAAGTTTAGTTTGTCCAAACTTTTATGAATATTGTAAATGACTGTAAAGTTTTTTCCTTATAAAATACTAATTCTTATGGCAAAATTTCACATTCACAAGGCTAAATTTCCAAATTAAAAAACGAATACTTTCTCTTATTTTTAAGGAAATTATAAGACAGATATTGCAACAATCTCACTCTCCCTAAATAAAAAATCTGTAAAAACCTTTAATACTTATAAAAATATATCACATCTCTTGCTGGAGTTACTGGTTGTTATAAAATATTACAATAATCCTTTTCTGAATAAAGTAGCAGTGACAGTAGTCATCAGGTCAGTTGTTATGTTTTTATTTCATTTATAACCTCATAAACATTTCTCATTTTATTTTCTTACAGAAGGGCATGATGGGAAACACATCAACAGGATGGAAGGCAGTGGCCGGCCACTAACCAATAACCTGCAATCAATACTCAATAATCAATAATAACAAGGTACCAGAACTACAACAGGGGAAGAAGAAGAAAACACGACCATGCTGCTGCTACACCCGGAGAGAGAGAGAGAGATAGAGAGAGAGAGAGAGAGAGAAGTGATGTCATTGTCATGGTAACTTGAGTCCAGTGGTTACTATGGTAACAGCAGCCTAGCCCCCACAGTGGATCTGGGCCTTGGTTGTTACCATGTCAACAGCTCTGGAACAGCGGTTACCATAGTAACACTGTAGGCTCTAGAACAAAGCCAACAGTTGCTATGGCAACGAGTGAGAAGATAAGAGCTCAGGTCACAAATATGATGTCATTCAACTAAATGACATCATTCCCCTCTGATTAGAAATATAGAATAAAATACTGCCGCTAACTGCATTTATTAATATTGTTTGATTTGTTGTCATGCACGTTTCAGCCTCGAATATAAACCGAAATCTTGATGGTCTCCATGGTAACAGCAGCCATTAACAGTCTATAACACTGTGACCGTCCGAGGAGAAGAAGAAGAAATCAGAGACAAAGTGGAGGTAAAGATGACGGCAGACTCATCATGTTTAACAGTGTGACGGCAGAAACACACAAAACTCTCCTGGAAACCACCGTAAACAGGAAACACGCTCACACCAGGTACAGAGCAGGCCGGGAGGAAGTAAAAAAAAAGAAAAACAAACATAAAAAAAAACCACAAAACCAATAACACTTTGCATTAAAAATTACAAATAAATACAAAACCACAGACTGAACAGTTTGAACACTGAGAGCGATCGAGGCGTCTGATTTGGCACAAGCAGAAGTTCAATAAAAATTCAGAGTGTGTGTGTGTGTGTGTGTGTGTGTGTGTGTGTGTGCGTGTGTATAAGGCAAAAACATGAAACCAGGAAACCAGAAGACGGTGACAGTCGGCTCTGACCTGCTGTAGCTGCTGCCATCAGGACACGACTGCTTATAACCGCAGATGTGTGTGTTCAGTTCCACAGTAATAAAAACAGCTACATGACCGTAAATATGTCTTAGTGAAAAAAAATCAGATCTAAACATAATTTTGGGAATTTTTACATGACACACTTTTAAATTTTATTAGGAAAATTAGATCATGTGTTGCTACAGAATGTGAGTATTTGATCATTAAGGAGGAATTTCCTTGTCCTTTTATTCTAAGTCACTGTATATGTTGTTTTTGGTGGTACAACTACCATTTCTGAGCTCAAATAGATTTAGATAAAGTGTCATTATTAGTAGTTTTTTTTGTTGCTGATTAATTGTTTTATTTGTTCCCTTTTGCCGTGGATTTAATCACACTATTGTTTTGCATGATGATGTAATGTTTACTTTTGTGGACCCCAGGAAGAGTAGTACCTCGGTAGTGGATGACAGGGATCCACATAAATAAATAAATAAGTGTGATCGTAGAGTAGATTAAAATTTTGGGGAAAAAAATGATAGGTCTGAGCTTGCAGCAAAAGTTCAGAAAGAAATCTTTCGTTTCATTTCTGTCACAGACACATTTTAACTTGTCAAAGCAGGAAAAAAACGATGATGGAAATAATAATATTAATGATGGCTGTGTTCAATTTAGGTAAACTATGATCACCTCTAGTTATAACCGGCTCAAACTGTAACACACTACATGAACTGACATGTGGTATCAATACCAAAGTAACAAGAAATACTTAAATACATAATGCAGATCTGATATATTAGCCAACAACTTCACTAGCTCTGAATACTGAATACTGAGTTTCCAATACGTGCTTTGGCACATGAAGAGAAAGTGCACACTGGACTGATACGACACACCACAGTTCACCTGTATCATACACACACCGGTCAGAGCTGCTCGGTACCGGTCTCTATAGAAGCTTCTGGCAACAGAAAGAAAAATAAAATTCATACAAAAGAAGCAAAAGAAGCAAAATAAGAAGAAAAAAAAATTCCCAACACATCACTCAGGTTGAAAGCAGAAAACATTTTTCACCACATCAAAACAACTGATGATGATGGAACTGTAAGGCTGAGTTACTGGCCATTTCCTTCCATTCCCACTGAGGGAAGAGAGGAGCAACACACCACCGGAGTCTGCTTTAAATGCTAAAAACACACTGTGAAAACCAGAGCCATGCACAGACTGCAGCAGTCAGTGAGGCAGCTGAGGTACAAGTTATAAGAAATACTTCAACGTTTTTGAGAAATCCAGTTTTCAAAACATTTTCTGGTTGATTGTGTCCAGGACGTGTTTAGCCTAGCTTAAGCAGAAAGACTGAAAGCAGGGGGAAACTGTTAGCCTAGCTTAGCACAAAGACTGAAAGCAGGGCGAAACTGCTAGCCTAGCTTAGCACACAGAGTAGAAGCAGGGTGAAACTGCTAGCCTAGCTTAGCACAAAGACTAGAAGCAGAGGCAAACTGCTAGCCTAGCTTAGCAAACAGACTAGAAGCAGAGGGAAACTGCTAGCCTAGCTTAGCACAAAGACTAGAAGCAGAGGCAAACTGCTAGCCTAGCTTAGCAAACAGACTAGAAGCAGAGGGAAACTGCTAGCCTAGCTTAGCACAAAGACTAGAAGCGGAGGCAAACTGCTAGCCTAGCTTAGCAAACAGACTAGAAGCAGGGGGAAAACTGCTGGCCTAGCTTAACACACAGACTAGCACACAGACTAGAAGCAAGGGGAAATGTTAGCCCAGCTCCAACAAACAGGGAAAAGACATTGCTAGTTTACTATTAGAAGAACTTATCAAGCTGTTAGTTCACACAGTATTGCATTGAAACAAAGCTGGCCTACAGTTACCACTAATAAGCTAACCAAAAATATCCCCTAAATTGTTAGTTTAGTGTACAAACTGCATCAGAGTAGGCAGCTAGCTAGCTAGTTCAAGCTACATTAAACGGTTGCTCACTAAGTGTTAGCTTGTGTTGTGGCCTTTAACTGTCCTTTAATCTTTGTGCTAAGCTAGGCTAAACTGTCCTGTTCTGGACTCACAGAGATAAAACTGACGTTATCTGAAATGTGTGACTCTGGAGAAGACAGATGTGTCAGAAATGTAAGATTGTTCCTTTAACCCCCCTGACAGTAGCTGTTAAACTGTGAATGTGTTTGCTCCGGCTGTTTGGAGGTCTGCAGAGTGTGGAGGAACAGCGAGCGTAAACCTTTAACCTTTACATAGTCACATGACCGCAGGGGGTCACAGGAGAATAAATTATATTTACAAAACTTTACTCTGTATTTTCTTCTTGCATCAACTTGCATCAAGCAAACCACAAACACAACCCAGATTCATAAACACAGAAATATCCAACAATTAGTCTGTCTTTTCAGTTCATCATATCAGATAGAATCATCAGAATAACAATAATAATATTAATAATATTTGCTTTTTTTCACTATCAAAACACTTTGTCCAAAAGGTGTTTATAGAGAGACAGAGAGAGAGAAATACTGCACCACTGCAAGTGAAGATGATAAAAACAACTAAAGTCTTCAGTTTTTTTTTCTTTTGGATTCAGATCAGATCGGCTCCGTCTAATCACTGGAATCACTTCCAACATCCAGGAAAGACACATCACCCGAGTCCACCCGACGACCCCGAGAGGTTCAGCGTTCAGTGTGACGGTTCAGAGTCCAGTCTGGTCTCTGCTTCCTCTCAGAGACTCTTCATGTCTCCCTCTTTAAAAAACTTGCAGATAAACTTTTTACATCCCAAAAAAACTCAACCCGCCCATCATCTCACAGGTGATTAGAGCTGCAACTAACGATTATTTTCAGTATCGATTAATCTGTAAGTTATTTTCTCAATGAACTACTAAATTATTTGGTTTCACAGTAAATTAAATATTCAATTTACTCTCATAGAAGCTAGAAAACCAGCAAATCTAAACATTTGAGAAGATGGAAGCAGAAAGTTTTATGGAATTTTTTTACTTAAATGACTTCAGTGATTGATCAATAATCACAGTTTGAAGTGTAAATTAATTAATCAGCTAATATGGAAGCCCATTACTGCCATACAATGACTAAAAAAGATTAAATGTGACGAATTACCCACCTAAAAATAGTCATGGTAAATCAAACTTTGAACTTTTTTAAGTCAATAGAGGTTTACAGTTTTCAAAATTTTGCTTAAAATGAGACCAGATGTCGATATATTAAGCCAAAAAGGTTTTACACATTTTAAGAAGTTTTTGAGATACTCAAAATTATGAGATGGTCAAGATTATTTTGACATTTAAAGGGGAAAAAAATTGGACTTATTGAATACAAATGACAAGAAAGTCAATAATAAAAAAAGTTATTAAATGAGTCAAAATGAAAAATGTTTCCATTAATGATCTTCCAGCTTCTCTCTGCTTCTTATCTTCAAATAAATTGAATCCTTTTGTGTCGTCAAACTGAAGAAACATTCAATTCAATGTGTCTCTTTGACATTTCAGACACAAAACGATGTGGACAGATTAATTTATAGTGAAAACAGATGTGATTTAAAAAAAAAGGACGGTAATGAACGGCCTCAATGCTTATGAAAGGCTGCAGTTCCCCGCTCCAACAGCAGGGGGCGGAGAGGCTTCAGGTTTAGCACCTCAGAGCAAAGGCTGCTGGGGAATGTAGTTTTACCTCCAGACGTGTGATTTGATTGGCTGATTTGGAGGTCAGACAGCAGCTGTGAGCTCACTGGAGGTCAGAGGGGAAGTTTTAAGAGATAACAGGAAGGAAAAGAAAGAAAAACATTGGTGATTTTTTTTTTTTTTTCTTCTTCTGGTGAAAATTTGGGATTAAAAATAAAATGTCTTTGAAGTGCATTTGAAGAGGACAGATCAATCTTTTTCTTTTTTACATGTTTTACAAATCTCACAGTTTCAACCGTCAAAGTCTGACAGATTATATTGACTTCCTGCTGTTTCAGTTCAGGAAACCAGCATCACAAAACTTTTTTTTTTAAAAAAAAAAAAAAAAAAAAAAAAAAACAGGGAAAGAATCTCGTCTTTAATCTCTTCTTGAATCGGGCGACAGCAGCAGCAGCAGCTACGATCGCGTCAGGTTGTAGGTCGACTCCTCAGCTGCCGTCTGCGACATGTTCATGTGCTTGTTAATCCATCCGAGTGTGGCTGACACTGAGATGGTTGGATGTTGTTTGTTATGGAGGACAGAAGAACACAAAACCCCAACCAGAGTCCACATTATATCAAAACCATCAACCAGGCGAGGAAATCCATGTTGGACGATTCTGTAAAAGCTTGGATTACCCTGAAATTTTAAAATTCTCCCTTTTTTTACTAAATCTGTTATGATGACCACAGTTAGGATGAGATTGGTCACGTTAACTGCATTCGTCCACCAGCAGGATCTCCACACCTTACAGCCAATGTTACACTTTCCACATCCACATCACTACAAGGGTCTGTGTGATGTAAATGTATTATTATTATTATTATTATTATTATTATTATTATTATTATTATGCTCAAGTCTGCAAGTTTCCACACAGATGGTCTGTGTGCACAGTAAGGCCCTGAACATGCTACACGCCAAGTACGCAAACATGTGACCCCGGTGAAAGAACTCAACGTGTTTCAGTGTGTTCAGACAGAACGAGAAGAGACTTGTAGAAGTCGAGCGATCAATGAAAAGTTGATGTGAATCCGCCGGGGTGAGAAGACGTGTCTGCGTGAGTTGAAAATGTTTCAACTTGAGCAAATAATTCCCGCCTTGCTCGCAGCTTCATGGATCTGCTTCATAAACGTTTAGAGAGGATGGAAAAGAACTGGAGTTACAGCTCAAACATGGAAACGCTGACTGTACAGTCACTGTTTTTGGCTGTTTGGGGCGAATAAACACAAACTGACAAATTCGCAAGAATGTCGGGAGGCAAAAATCTGCTTTCTGTCTGAACACACATTTATGCTCTGGTGATCGATCTCAGTCCTCAAGGAGGCATTTCTATGACAACAGTAGTAAAGACACATGGCGTCTGTGGAGGATTGTGTACTTTGTGTACTGCTTAAAAACACAGAGGATGTCATGTGACCTTTCGATGGCTCACGGAGGAGACAGCGATATTGTGTAGCTCGAAGCTTGTGCGTTTGCGTACTTGTCTGGAACATGTTTGGGGTCTAAAATGTTTGACTGTGCAGTCAGGTACACGCCAACAAACATGTCAACACCTCCCGTATCCACTGTCTATTTTTTGGACTCCTTCCTGCACCGGATGTAAATTCATGAGGCGCAGAATCGTCCAATATGGATGTGACTGAGCTGCGTTATATTCAACATCCGGTTTCTTTCATCAGACTTTGTGAAAAAGTGAAACGTGTTTCTGGGTTTTAACTGTCAATAATCTGCAATAAATGAGCAGTGATGCAGATTCTACGTCAAACTGTGAGAATCAGAAGAAGAGATACTGGAGATGAGAACAGACGACTGGACACAACGTCAAAGAGTTTGAACTGTGAGCTAAACGAGAATCCACTTTGTTATTTAACCTTCTCGGTGTCTCCAAACTGTCACTTCAGGCTGTCAGGTAACGCACGTTAAAAACAAGATGAACTCACGATAACCAACGCTGTTAAAAAGTGAGTTCATCGGTAAACGACTTCCTGTCTTCTAGAAACGTAAAGAGGACTGAAGAGAGACACGAGCGAGTCCGTAACCGGAACTATTAGAGTTGATTAAATGTGCGTTGTTGTCCAGAGAGCTTCAGACTGTGTTGCCGTGCAGCCGCTGGCGGGCTGATCTTTGTAGAAACTTTGCGAAATTCACAATTTTGAATTCACGTTTTGGATTTTGGGGTCAGTTTTCTTCTTCATATCAGCAGCAGCAGCAGCAGCAGCAGCAGCAGCTGAGGCTCATGGGTAATGTAGTGTCTCGAGCCATTCCACAAACCAAACTGAGGAGAATCCTGCGGTTTTGTGTTCTGGGAAGAATTTACAACGAAGACATTTATAGAAGATGATTGAACCAGAGGCTCCGCCCACATCACCTGGCAGGTGAATCAGAGCGAGAGCGAGCGAGAGAGAGAGAGAGAGAGAGAGAGACGCCATCTTGTGTGGACGGCGGGGAGGAATCATGCAGACGAACCACGCAACTTTAAATACACAGAGTGTGTGTGTGTTTGTGTGTGTGTGTGTGTGTTAAATATCAGCTACAACTGGTTTTGTAGGTTTTGTTTCCAACAGGATTCATCATCATTCAAAGACTCCGCCCCTTCATCATCGCCATCCTTCAACGTCCAATGAAATCACGTGTTCTCCTCCTCCGCCGCAGCAAACTCCTCCCCCTCCTCCTCCAGACTCTCCGCAATCGGTTGGTGGATCTGAAGCTCCTCCCCTCGGCCGGCCCTCGACAGGACGTCTATCCACCGCCGCTGTAGTTCCTCCCCGTCTGCGCTGAAGTAGAGGGTCAGGTGACTCTGGGAGATCTTGAAGGCGTGGCGTCGCTCCAGGCGGTCACATGATTCAGGGAGAGAGACCTCGAAGCCAATCAGAGGCACGCTACGCTGCGCCTTCACATCCTGGTGGAAAAATAATAAATCCATGTAACAAAGAGTCACAGTAGTGAGTTGTGTAAAGCATCACCTCTGTTTTAATATTTAATACACTGGATCCTTATTAACTCACCTGTCATAATAATATGCTTCAAAAAGCTCATTAGTGTTTAATTTTTTCCAAAATCCTGATGCGAGGAGGCTCATTGCCTGCAGCTGGTCAGCAGGTCTCAGTGACTCAGGTTCATTTTAGACTTCCTCTAACTTCTCTCAGACTGAGGAACTGCTTTTAGCACTAAAATACTTTGTGAAATAAACTTAGGAGGCCTAAAGTTAGGACTGACACACCACTTATTTTTAGGAGTTTCTCTATAACTGCAGTGTTGTTTGTTCATACTGTGGCTGTAGTAAACGCTGCAGCCTCCAGGGGGCGCTAGCAGCACTTCAGACAAAGGATCCCCTTCAAATGTGCCCTCAGTGTAAGTGATGGAGGCCAAAATCCACAGTGTGTCCACACAGTCATTTAAAAGTCTCTGTGAAGCTTCTATGAGGCCTCAGCAGTCTGAGTTAGTCATATCAAGTGGATATCTGACACATTTACAGTCTTTTTAGCATCAAATTCCCTCTTTGTGTTTCCTCGGACAGTGTTTCCCTGTTGAGCTGCAGGTGGAAGTTTAGTAACAAAAAGAGGGACTTTGACACTAAAAAGACTGTAACGTTGAAAGATATCTACTTGATTTGACTCATTTGGACGCTGAAGCTTCATATTAGCTTCAGATAAACTTTTAAATACATTTTTGCACAGAAGGAGGACTGTGGATTTTGTCCTCCATCACTTCCATTGTAAGTTTATTATGAAGGGATCTTCTAATGGTCAGTATGAGCAGGAGGAATGATTACAGCAAAAAAAAAACATGTTTCACTGTTCATTTGGGCTCCTGACTGTTATTTTTAAGACAGACTTTAAAAAAACCGTGAACCCGTCCTTTAACAACGTACCTGTGGAGCTCCGTAGATGTAGAGCACCAGCGGCTCGTTTTCAGGGATAACAAACCAGGCCTTCTGCCAGCCCCGACCCCCTCCTTTCTCCATGTGGTGAAGAAAACTACAAATCACACTGTTCTCTGCTGCCAGCGAGGCCTGTTTCTATGGCAACAAGAGAGAGAGAAAGAGAGGGAGTCAGTTTTCTGCCAGACAGATGAGTGAGAGAAAATGTTCATCAGAAAAAATGGTACATTTTGGTGATATGAGGATATGATACAACATTTATCGCTCTGTTGTGGATGTAAAGTAAAACCTACAGAGATTAAAGCTGTGAAACTTTTCATGTGAAACGAACATTTGGCTCAACAAAACTCAAATCTGAATATGAGAATGAATGGTTCCTTTAACCGCAGACAAACACGGACAGCCGTAAACAAGACGCAGAGAAATGGTGACATCACTGTGATGTCACACTAACCTCCAGGATGGAGCGCCTCCTCTGGCTGCTGCTGGTCAGCGTGGCGGGCGAGGGCAACACTCCCACCAGCGTGGCGTAGCAGTCGACACAAACACGGTTGGTTCGGTTGTTGTCGTATGAAAGACGAGCACGAAACTCCGAACATTTCCCACAAACCACCTGGAGTCACACACACAAACACACAGACGGTCAGTGAGCCTGAGAACATCTGTAGTTGTTACAGATGTTATAAATGTCTGTAGTTGTTACAGATGTTATAAATGTCTGTAGTTACAGATGTTATAAATGTCTGTAGTTATTACAGATGTTATATATATCTGTAGTTGTTACAGATGTTATATATGTCTGTAGTTGTTACAGATGTTATACATGTCTGTAGTTGTTACAGGTGTTATATATGTCTGTAGTTGTTACAGATGTTATATATGTCTGTAGTTGTTACAGATGTTATATATGTCTGTAGTTGTTACAGATGTTATAAATGTCTGTAGTTGTTACAGATGTTATAAACGTCTGTAGTTGTTACAGATGTTATAGGCCTATATGTCTGTAGTTGTTACAGATGTTATATATGTCTGTAGTTGTTACAGATGTTATAAATGTCTGTAGTTGTTACAGATGTTATAAATGTCTGTAGTTGTTACAGATGTTATAAATGTCTGTAGTTGTTACAGATGTTATAGGCCTATATGTCTGTAGTTGTTACAGATGTTATAGGCCTATATGTCTGCAGTTGTTACAGATGTTATAAATGTCTGCAGTTGTTACAGATGTTATATATGTCTGTAGTTGTTATAGATGTTATGTCTGTAGTTGTTACAGATGTTATAAATGTCTGTAGTTGTTACAGATGTTATATATGTCTGTAGTTGTTACAGATGTTATAAATGTCTGTAGTTGTTACAGATGTTATAAATGTCTGTAGTTGTTACAGATGTTATATATGTCTGTAGTTGTTACAGATGTTATAAATGTCTGTAGTTGTTACAGATGTTATAAATGTCTGTAGTTGTTACAGATGTTATAAATGTCTGTAGTTGTTGCAGATGTTATAAATGTCTGTAGTTGTTACAGATGTTATATATGTCTGTAGTTGTTACAGATGTTATGTCTGTAGTTGTTACAGATGTTATATATGTCTGTAGTTGTTACAGATGTTATATATATCTGTAGTTGTTACAGATGTTATATATGTCTGTAGTTGTTACAGATGTTATAAATGTCTGTAGTTGTTACAGATGTTATATATGTCTGTAGTTGTTACAGATCTTATACATGTCTGTAGTTGTAGCAGATGTTATAAATGTCTGTAGTTGTTACAGATGTTATAAATGTCTGTAGTTGTTACAGATGTTATAAATGTCTGTAGTTGTTGTAGATGTTAGTTATGTCTGTAGTTGTTACAGATGTTAGTTATGTCTGTAGTTCTTACAGATGTTAGTTATGTCTGTAGTTGTTGCAGATGTTATAAATGTCTGTAGTTGTTACAGATGTTAGTTATGTCTGTAGTTGTTGCAGATGTTATATATGTCTGTAGTAATGTTGTGATGAACATACGTGTCCACAGGCTTTACAGTGGTGTCGCCTCTTGGTGATGGAGTTGAACGGCTCCTGACATTTCATACACAGAGTGACTTCCTTCTCTCTGATCGGAGTCGGAGCTCGTTTCCCCAACTCCACACAGCTCTGAGAGAGAGAGAGACATGAAATCTCTTTAAAAACATTAGTGTAACAATGACTGTTCAGTTTGAACAGGTCATCCTCCTGAAGAAGGTTAGGCTGTATTTTTGTTTGGTTTGGTATCTTATACACCAGTTTAGAGCTGGATATGGTTTAGTAATATGGCCGCCTCAGTCATTTCAATATAACTTGCTCCCTCAATGTAAGACGCCAAATATTTTCTTTATTTTCTTCAAAATTTATAATACAAAGACTTATAATTGACTCTGTTTGACCTGTCAACAGTTTTACAGATGTCACTTTTATCTCTCTTTGTAGAGACAATGCTTTTCTACAGTTGTAGAGCTGCAACAATTAGTTGATTAATCAATTAGTTGCCAACTACTGAATTAATCGCCAACTATTTTGATAATCAATTAATCATTTTGGGTCATTTTTAAAAAACATAAATGTCCAAATTCTGTTTCCAGTTTCTCAAATGTGAATATTTTCTGGTTTCTTTAGTCCTTTATGACAGTAAATTGAATATCTTTGGGTTGTGGACTAAACAAGATATTTGATGTCATCTTGGGCTTTTGGGAAACATTTTATGGACCAAACAACTAATCAAAAATAATCAACAGATTAATCAATAATGAAAATGATCATTAGTTGTAGCTCTATACAGTTGTTTATTTCTGCATTCATCCACTGGGACAGACTGACACGCTGTAACAGATCTGTTAACAGTTATTTGTGTTACCGGGGAGTGAGGCGGTGTGGACTCATCGTCTCGGAGCGAACAGGTCAGATGTCTGAAGCTCTCCACTGTCTGCTCATGTCTCTGGATGGTCGCCTGGATGGCCTGAAAACACACACACACACACACACACACACACACACACACACACACACACACACACACACACACCATGTCATTAAAGCACGGCAGAAGAAGAGGACACAACAAGATGATGTCATTAAAAGAGCGGCAGTCAAAGCTCAAACGATGGAAAATGTGATGGAAATATGACATTAATGTTTGTTTCATGTATTCATTTCACACAGATCTGATGTTTTCAGCCCTTCAGAAACATTTAAGTCACATGATTCACATGTACGTCATCATTTTATTCACTCAGTCTGTTTACATTTGCTTTTTATCCACATACCAACCTTTACACATCACACAACAACAAAGACTTTTTAATGATGTTTTTGTCTTTTCCACTCAGTTTTTTAAATGTGAACATTGAAAATGTGAATAAAAACAGTTGGATGGAAACACGCACAAGAAGAAAAGGACAATCTGATCGTCTCTGCAGGGAGACGTGAGCAGAAACAGACTCTGCTGTGTGTTTACCTGGATCCAGTCTTTCTTCTCCTCCTCTGTCCTACAGACACACAATCAAACCAAACAATCAGTCAAAAGACAACAATTGTCTCTGAGTGTCTCTGCTTGTCTCTGTGTTTGTCTCTATGTTTGTGTACCTGGCCTGCAGCTCCAGGGATCGCTGTTTTCCCGACACCAGGAACGTCCGAGGAACTGCAACACTGCTGGTCTCCTTCAGCTGGTGAACAGATAGAACAGAGAAATTCCCGAATTATTAATCAAAATAATGTCTACTGTAAAAATCTCTCCGACATGTTCAGAGATGTGAGAGCCAGGTGAGACCTTCCAGTCAGCTTTCATGGTCACACCGAGACAGACAGAATAACTTTGCTCTGTTTGTTGATGTTAGTTTGTCTGAAGGTGAAGTTAAAGTCCTTCCAGTATAAAACCAGTGTTTGTTGATGTTCTTCCTGACGTTGTGATGTTTTTCTCTTCTTTGTGCAGAGTTTGAAGGGGGAAAGTTTCTCTGAGCTAAATCTCCGGACGTATCTGCAGGATTTATGACATCACAACAGGTCTGGAGCCAATCATGGTCCAGTATGCAACTTACACAAGTGTGATGTAGAAACTTGAAGCCTCCAAACAGCACAAACACTGATTTGACTTTACAGTGAAGTAGGAGACATCAACAATATTTACATATTCAGAGATTTTGAATGTTTACACGAAGGAGAAGATGATGATGTTTTTTTGTTTATATTTTACTAAGGTAACTGAACCTTTTTTGTAGGAAAACATGGTAGATATAAATATCATTCAAAGCAGTGTATTTTTATGTCTTTAAAGGGCAGGTTCACAATTTTTCAAGCGTATCTTCGCTGTAATCATTCCTCCTGTTCATACTGGATATTAAAAGATCCTTCAAATGTGCTTTTAATGTAGGTGATGGAGGCCAAAATCCAACTTTAGTGCAAAAATGCATTTAAAAGTTGATGCGAAGGCTTCAGTTTGGACAGTTTAACGTAGCTCAGCGCTGCCACTGTGGACTTTGGGCTCATTATATATTCAGATTTGATCACACTTCCAGTTTAAATACCTGTAACCCACACAGGTGGACAGATGTGTTGAAGTGTAATCACCCGTGTTGAGAAAAGCTTGATGATTTGATTTATTTATTTATCGAATGGGACAGTGTGCTGTTTGAAACATTAAAGATGCACTGCACCAGAGTTAGCTCGAAGCTAATTTGCATCTGTAGTCCCGGACAAAAAACAACAGCACAACAACAAACAGTAAAAAGAAAAAAAACCCAAAAAACAAGAAAGAAACAAACAAACACACCATACAAAATACCAAATACAAAGCTACACACAGCACATCACATACACCCACAATATCTCACCTCCATGCCGTCCACGTCGATGCGAGCACGGACTCCATATTTCTGACCAATCAGACGCAGCTTCGGGACGCAGTACAGCAACCTGTCGTTAAACTGCAGACAGACGGAGAGACAGACGTCAGTCCAGTAACCCGGTAGAAGACGATACGGTTCAGTAAAGAACAGAATAAATCAGAGGAGTACCAGGATGAGGTATCTGTCCTGCGTGGTCCCGTTCTTATTTGACAGTTTGAGGATGTGTCCTTCTTTAATGAGCTCGTTAGTCGGGTTAACGATGTCTTCTTCTCCTCCCAACAACTCGTACACCTTCAACAGCTTCCTCATTCGCTCCTGAGAGAAACAACCAGACAGTCATGAATAATTCATTTATTGTTTCAGGGAGGAAATACTTTCCATTTATGTTTTTTAGTATTTTCAAAATCATAAATCTGCGTTTTTTTCTTTCCAACACCAGTATGATGTCGCTGACTCTTCGTCGTCATAATATCCCAGGATCCCTTTAAATCTCCAAAAACCTATTGAGCGAGTAAAAGCTGTGAACTGATGCACTTGAGCAGCAGCTTTCCTTTAATCAGTGAGAGTTAATTAGAGATGACAGCAGCGGTAAACAGACTCACTCAGAGCTGAAAACATATCCGGAGGCCAAATTTCTGCTTCTCACGTCATCATCTCTGTAAAGACTGTGAGACACTTGCACTGACAGTTTAATACTTTCTTCAGTCATTAAATGCATCCATCCATGGATCTGTCACACTGGAGGGTAGAACACCTGGGAGTTAAACTAACTCTGACCAACTAGTAAGATTTCCTGGTTGGCTGATCCCTCGATGGCTTCTTAATTCAAACAAGATGAGCCATGTTCACTGGAACCACAGATACGGCTACTGGGATCAAACCAGGGCCTCTAATCCCACAGGAGAGGTTTAGGGTTCAGTTCCCCAGACGCTGAACTGTGGAGGTTTGATCCAAAAATACAAGATATTCTCTCCGAAGGGCCGACAGAGCGGAGGAAAAAGTGTGTTTGATTATGATAGATATTAATTAGAATGAATGAAAAACACATTTATGAAGCAAGAAAATCATCTAAATATAGAATCCCTGAAAATAATCTGCGGTTATATTCATTGTTCAGTCCTGAGGATGATTTTTATGATACTGACAGCTGAGATGAACCTGAGGCAGTGTTTCCACAGTAGATGTGAAACACGCAAACTCTCACACACACACACACACACACACACACACACACACACACACACACTGGATGTAAAGCAACTTCAGACATTTAATGACTGTAATCAGTGCACTTTAATTAAAGATGAAGTCAAGGTTAATGACAAACTGACAGCGTTTGATCTGGTCTGAGTCACATTTACTGACTGACTGTGTGTGTGTGTGTGTGTGTGTGTGCTGTGTGTGTGTGTGTGTGCTGTGTTTGATGTGGTTTATGCTGTGGAAGACCATGGGGGATTATGGCTGACAGCTCTGGGTGTTGACTGTGTGAAACTCTTACCATCTTCCTGATGGCAGCGTTGGAGTGTTCTGCTGCCGTGGCGATGAGCTCCAAAGACTCTGCAGAGACAGACAGAGCTGATGCTTACACATGTTTCCTGCATGAGTGTTTTGTTATGCATGTTGTTATGCAGAAATGAACTCTACGTGTGTGTGTGCAGGAGGTGGTGAAGTCAGCCGCAAACTAAACTAACCACAACATCAATGGAAGAAAGTTAGAAGAGAAACTAAGAGCTTGTTGCTGCTTTTTCTGCTGTGATCTCATAAATTAATAAATGAGTTCATGTTGTGACTGACTGCTGCACCTGTTGCATCATTATATGCAATTTTTTCCATGATTTTCTTGTGGTTCATTTTCACATAATAATTATCAGACTATTTAAAAACCCTCCAACGCTTAAAGGATACATTCACAGTTTTTCAAGTGTCTGTTAAAGCAGCAGTCAGGTGTCCATATGAGCAGTGAAAGAGGTTTTCCTCGCTGTAATCATTCCTCCTGTTCATACTGGATATTAAAAGATCCTTCAAATGTGTTTTCAATGTAAGTGATGGAGGATAAAATCCACAGTGTGTCCACACAGTCATTTAAAAGTCTCTGTGAAGCTTATATGAGGCTTCAGCAGTCTGAGTTAGTCATATCAAGTGGATATCTGACACATTTACAGTCTCTTTGTGTTTCCTCGGACAGTGTTTCCCTGTTGAGCTGCAGGTGGAAGTATAGTAACAACTTTGGCACTAAAAAGACTGTAACGTTGAAAGATATCTACTTGATTTGACTCATTTGGACGCTGAAGCTTCATATTAGCTTCAGATAAACTTTTAAATACATTTTTGCACAGAAGGAGGACTGTGGATTTTGTCCTCCATCACTTCCATTGTAAGTGGATTATGAAGGGATCTTCTATTTTGGTTCGCAGTTCATTATTTAAACTTAACATGTGTGTGTGTTTGTTTTCGTACTCTGGGCGTCCCTGTAGTCGGGGGCGTCCTCTGGCAGTCGGTGTAGATAATCTTTGAGCAGCAGCTCGTAGCGAGGAATCCTCTGAACCGGCTCCAACATGTGATGCTGCAGAGTCAGGTTACCGCAGCGCTCCTCCCTCTGAAGGACAACAACAACACAGTTTTTAATATTAACGCATACAAACAAGCAAAACTCTAAACAGCAGCAGCAGCAGCATCAGCATCACAGATCTGGACCTGGATCTCCTGGATGATGGTCTTGAACTGAGCCGATCTCTCCATCCAGATGTTCAGCAGCTCCATGGCTCGGTCAAAGTTCTTCACGTACTCGCCGTACATCTTCAGGAAAGGAGCCAGCTTCTGCAGGATGTCGCCGATCCGCGGGTTTGAGTCCCTGCACACAGGAAGAGGAACACATCTTGAAATGTATCGCTCACACACACACGAAGGAGCCGAGGAGCAGAGGAGGAGGAGGAGGAGGAGGAGAAGAAGAGGAGAAGGTTCCTTACCATTCCTCCATCCGTTTCTGCAGCGCTGGCAGCAGAAACTGCTGATGGAAACAGTAGATGGAGTAAATGTTGGAGAAGATTCCCTGAACGACGTCACAGGGGAAGGAGGAGCGAGAGCGGGCCTCCTCCAGGAGTCTGGCACAGAAAACCTGCGGGAGGAGCAGAGAGGAGGAGATTTAATTCGGGTTGACTTTAGCAGCTGAAACACTTCACAGCTGCGTTCCCATGGCAACAGAGACGGAGTCAGTAATGTGAAAGTCAGAGAACAAACACAAACGGGACAAGGACACTGGTTCGGTCATGATTGAAGAAGATGAAGACTCCAGAAAATGCTAGTAAGTGGACCTTGAATTGCTCAGACTTTGAGATGAATTGAAGAAGAGGAAGAAGAGGAAGAAGAGGAGGAAGCAGCAGAAGGTGGACTCACCTGGTCCAGGAGGTGGAGCTTAGAGACGTAGGCGATCTCTGTGTGCAGCAGCTCATTGGCGATGTTGAAGACCCTCTGCTGGACAGACAGCTGGACGGAGAGACAGACAGAGAGACAGACAGACAGACAGACAGAGAGAGAGACAGACAGACAGACAGACAGACAGACAGACAGACAGAGAGACAGAGAGACAGACAGAGAGACAGAGAGACAGAGAGACAGACAGAGAGACAGAGAGACAGACAGACAGACAGACAGACAGAGAGACAGAGAGACAGACAGAGAGACAGAGAGACAGACAGACAGAGAGACAGACAGAGAGACAGACAGAGAGACAGACAGACAGACAGACAGAGAGACAGAGAGACAGAGAGACAGACAGAGAGACAGAGAGACAGACAGACAGAGAGACAGAGAGACAGAGAGACAGAGAGACAGACAGACAGAGAGACAGACAGAGAGACAGACAGACAGACAGACAGACAGACAGAGAGACAGACAGACAGACAGACAGACAGAGAGACAGACAGACAGACAGATGTGTCAAATATCTGCAGGAAGCCATGAGATAAATCTACAGTTTCGAGGTACTTGTACTGAAATTGAGTATTTTTTTTACTGTTACTTTTCAGATCAATATTTTGCATGTTAAACATATGATCGGTGTTATAGATTAGAGACTCAACAGTATAAGATGTTCTAACTGTGTGTTATTTATCTGTAAAGCTCTCATGTCAGATCAGGATATTATGACTTCATGTGAGCTGAACTGGTTTCACATAATAAATTTCTCCACTGACGGAACGAGCGGCAAAAACCTTTGAAGTTAAATTCTCACTTGAATATTTTAAAAGAATTTATTTGAGTTTAATAATTTATTTTCTTAATGTGAATCTGACGTCTAACTTGTGTGAATGTCTGTCCGTGTTTAAAGGACATCATGATCTCAGTGGTTCCTGTTTAGATAATAAAGGATTCAGTAAATATCGTTTTTAACCTCCCGTCTGTCTCTTCCTGTCTCACCTCAGCAGAGTCCTGTCTGTCTGTCTTGGTGGGCGGCGGCAGCACCAGAGTTAGCTCCGCCTCCTCCTCCTCCAGGTCGCTGTCTCCGTCTTCAGAGAATTCCCTCCTCCTTCTCGCTCCGCCACGCGCCTCCCCCTCTTCTCCCTCTCCCTCCCCTCCCTCGCCGGCGTATGAGGACGAGCTGGAGAGGCGGGGCAGGAGGGCGGGGCTGCATGGGTAAGCCACACCCCCGTCGTCCACGCCGGCGAAGCAGAGCTCCTCGCTGTGCGACGGCGAGCTGATGCTGTCGATCCCGCTGTCCCGATTGGCCAGTTTCCCATCGGTCTGCGAGGAGGGGAGGGACAAACGCTCAGAGGGGAGCTCTGATTGGTCGTGCAAAAGCGGCGGCGGCAGCGGTTGTTGCTCCCTCATCTCCACGGCAACCACCTCGTCCTCCAGATGTTTCTCTGAGGCGCTGTAGCCAGACTCCATGGAGAGACGTTTCTGATGGACGTCATCGCGGCACGCCGCTGCCAGCTCTTCATCATCATCGTCGTCGTCATCATCATCATGTAGGTCGCCCTCTGCTTCCTCTCCCTCCCCCTCACCCCTCGCTGTGATGTCATCGTGACCTTTGAGCTCAGAGAGCGGCTCCTCACCAGGCGGGGGGGGGGCGGGCGATGATAATGATGGCGGTGATGAAGGTCGGGAGGAGGAGAGGGAGGAGGAGGAGGGGTCGGGGAGGCGGGGACACAGAGCCCCCCCGGTGATGTCAGGAACCACGATGATCTGCTCGCTGCTCGCACACGAAAAAAACACACAAAAATGTCAATAAACACGATAACATCTTAAACAGTGACATCACTTCTACTGCGACCAATCAGAACTCACCGCTCAAACTTCTCAATGAGTGACAGGACGCAGGTGGGGGAGGCGGTGCCGTCTGCACGGGAAGGCGGAGTCCGGCCACCTCCTCGGGGGTCTGCCGGGAGGGGTCTGCAGGGCGGGGGAGGGGGGAGGGGCTTGTCTGGAGCCCGGGGGCGTGGCCTTGACACGCCCGCCTGCTGCTGGAGGTGGGGGGGCTTCGGTGGGACTGTGAAGGGCGGAGTCACAGGACAATCAGCGATGTCATGACTTTACAATGTGTTAGATTTAAATAAACGTTAAACCCGTCGTTACCCTGAGGTTTCGGTCCGGGTAGCGGCGGTCTGCTCTTGCTCGGTGGTGTTATCGTGGCAGCCGGCAGCTCCGGCGGCCCCGTGTCGTTAACCAGCAGCAGCCCGTTAGCGGAGCCGCGGCGTTCTGTTAGCGGAGCCCCTCCCTCGAGGGAGGCGGGGCCCGATGAGGAGGAGGTCGGCCCTGGGTCGGAGCTCGGCTGCTGGGGAGCGTCTGCGTCGGCGTCAGCGTCCAGCGCCCCCTGGTGGCCGCAGGGGGAGCAGGGAGGCTCCAGAGAGAGACTCTTCGTCAGCAAGCTGGGACTGGAGGAGGAGGAGGGACCTGAGGGGGGTCGGGGGGGGATAAATAAAAGACTTTTAACTTTCAAGAACAAAACGCGAGAGTTTTCAAAGAGGAAGTTCAGACAGTCAGCTGGTTCAGAATAAAAATAATAATAACCGAAAGTTAAAATACACAAACACTCAAACCAATAAACCCAAACGTAATCTAATCCCACATAATTTAACATATTTGACCAGGAGGAGTTCTGACAACGAGTCAGATGAAGCTTTAACCACTAAATTATAAAAATATACCGACATTAATAGGAAAACTCCAACTATTGATGAATATCATGTGATAGAATAGAAAGCCCAGGAACAGCTACTAAATGGCAGGGAGATTATTTTATCAACAGTAATAGTAAGTATTTTGTGTCATTTATTTAACTGTGATGATTTGCAGATTAATTGATTAATCGATCAAAAACATGGCAACAATTTTGTCATTTTTTAAGTAAAATTTCCAAACGTTGTTTCACTTCCAGCTTCTCAAATGTGATAATTTGCTGTTTTTCTTTGTCGTATATGACGGTAAATAAAAATTTGAACAAAACAAGCATTTAATTGACTCAACCATTAAATGACTGAGAAAATAATCAGCAGATAGACAATTAATTGATGATGAAAATAATTAGTTAGTTGCAGCACCAGAAATTTACTGTTTACTCTTGTTTTAGTTGTTTTTTTCTTTTTTATGCATTTTGTCACATTACTTCTTTACTGTGTTTTTATTTGTGTGTTTCTTTTCATTTTCATCAAGTTTATACTTACGTTTTCATAATAAGTAATAACTTTTATATTTGCATGAGTTTACAGTTTCATTGAGAACTGAAGTGACGGATGGATGTGAGCAGTCTGAAGATGAAATCAGCTGATTGTAAAAACAGCCGCCACACACACACACACACACACACACACACACACACACACACACACACACACACACACACACTAATAGCTTCCATATGACGTCTCTGCAGCTGGACAAAAATAAAATCCACATGGAGGGGAGACCGACAGACCGACAGACAGAGAGAGCTGTTTGTGGTCGGTTAATGCCTGCAGCTCATTGGCTGAATCATAGCGCTTCCTGACAGCTGATTGGCTGATAAGAAGGACTCAAAACATCAGTTTCAATATGAATCTGAAACATCGGGGCCACAGTAACACGCAGAGTATTGACTTTTTCTTTCACTCTGTGTTGTCTGTGAGAGTCAGGACTCTTATTTTGGTGAACTCCACTAAACTAATTGCCTGAAACGTGATTCTTTATCATCAATCAACACAAAAATACATGACTGAGTGGGATTCACCATATATGTACAACTAGGCTGCACACACACACCAATTAGGTCCAACAAGCTCCCCAAATTAAAAGGACAGACTCTGTGGTTCCTTCATGAACTCCACAACGACGCATTTAAGTGTTTTCTGTGTGACGCCCCGATCAGCAGGACCACATCATCTGCCTGCGACTGTTACACATCACTGCTGGAAAATAAATACGCTTTTACGACCTAACAACACTGTGGTTTTAGGGTTGAAAGAACATTTCATCTGCAGATATTTCTATTTACAGTTAAAGGACGGGTTCAACAATTTATCAAGTGTGTCTTAAAACAACAGTCAGGAGCCCAAATGAAACACTGTCCGAGGAAACACAAAGAGGGAATTTGATGCTAAAAAGACTGTAAATGTGTCAGATATCCACTTGATATGACTAACTCAGACTGCTGAAGCTGAATAGAAGCTTCACAGAGACTTTTAAATGACTGTGTGGACACACTGTGGATTTTATCCTCCATCACTAACATTGAAAGCACATTTGAAGGATCTTTTAATATCCAGTATGAACAGGAGGAATGATTACAGCGAGGAAAACCTCTTTCACTGTTACTATGGACACCTGACTGTCAAGACATAATTAAAAATTGTGAACATCCCCTTTAATATTCTCCTAAAAAGACGTCAGAAAATATCAAGCATCTATACAGGAAATGGTCTTAAGTTGAGGTTTTCTATTTATTTACACTACATTTATTATGGAACGCACAATCAGAGGTGGTACTACAGTACTTGTACTGTACCTGTTGTTACATGTACTTACAGGAGTAAATTATACTTGTTGGAGTAGTTTTAAACGCATAATATGTAATTTCAGCCGCTAGGGGTCTCTCAATCAAAACAATAACAAAAGACGGAGTGTGATGATGTTGTGAAGTAGCAAGGGATCATGGGAGTTGTTGTCTTCATTGTTAAACAACCAGCTTCTCCAGGTTAGGATTACTCCAGTGTTCATCATTCAAGATGTTTTCACCAGGAGCCGAATTATCCGCAGAGGTCTCGTCCTCTCCAGAACAAACATACACGGGGATTAAACCTGGTAAAAACACTCAATAAAGCAGTTTCACTTAAAAAAAATCAATGTTTCTCTGATGCTGTTCAGCAGAAAGAGGACGTCCAGTAGGGGCTGTTAGCTGAGCTGCTGCTAATGTTTGCTCTGCTTGTTTCTCTGATAACTTAAGATCCAGACGTCCGGTGACTAAAATCCTTCATCCGGTTAAAAACGACCTAAATCTAAAAAGTTTATCATAAAAATGTGGCTTAAAACTGAATAAAAGTCAATTTATAACGGGCAACCACAACGCCGACGCATGCATCTTGTGCGCGTATACCATGGATGTATAAAGAGAACTGGATACAGCGTCGGAGACAGTGTTCATTCCTATGAAAGTTGCTTTGCAGCGCATGAAGCCAAAAAAGTCCGACTTCGGGGTAAAAAATTACTCAGATCTTCCGGGATCATTGGGCCCATAAAGCAAGCGCATTCGTGACTTTCGCTGGCTGAGCCGGCTACTTCCGGTTTAACTTGAATGGGGATAAAACAACTCAATTGTGCTGCTCTTTTAGACTTTCGAAATGTGATCGGACTGAACGGATTTAATTCTGATAATGAGACGAGTCATTTCGCGGTGGTTGTGATGCTCAAAAAAATGAATCCGCTGATTTACAGACGTTTCTTTCACAGTGCAAGTCTATGGGAAAAAGTCTTTTTGGGCCCAATAGCATCACATGATGTAATTACACTGTTTGGCCGCTGTGTCAAATTGGCTTCGCAGCCCAGCGCTGCTCCTGGGGGCTTGGCGTATAGTCTTTGGTAGAGGAGGTATGACGCCATTGACAGGCGACCAAATGAAACGGACCGTTACCTTCATTAAAATTACAGATTTTTCTGGGTTTCAAAACTGTTGGAAACATTTGGGATACTGTCAGTAGACAACTCAACGAGATATATAACATAGGTCTAGTTGTCTTTAGACATTTTAATGCAGAATAGTTATATATTAAAGCTTTAAAGCAGAACACTTTTACTCTAATATTTACTCTACATCAGAGAGAAGGATTAATCATAATTTGGAAGCGTGATGTGTGTATATATGGTATTAAAGTTATTACCGCTGTCTGCCGGTTATAACACACATGCTCCATGCATTTGCTGATTTATTTGGGCGTTACTGTGGCTCAGTAGTTCGAGCAGGTTGTCCAGTAATCACAGGGTTGGCGGTTTGACCTCCACCTCTTCCTGTTTGCATGTCTAAATCACAAATGTCTCCCGATGGTCAGACCAGCACCTCGAATGGTAGCCTGCTGCCATCAGTGTGTGATTGAATGGATGAAAACACTGTAATAAGCTCTATAAATGCAACGATTTACCGTTTTCCAAATCATGATGGAGGACACAACATGAATGATGGAGAATGTAATTCGAGTACAATTTTTGTTTACTCTCCACATAATAACCAGTTTTATCATAATTTGCTGCTGCGAGAATCATTTATATGCATATAAATTGCTGCACACACATATAAATATATATAGCTTGTAGATTTTTCTTATATGAATATGATTTCTGGGGATTCTGGGAGTTTTATCAGCTGCAGCTTCCTGTCTGACTCTGTTTGATATTCTGTTTCCTGCTGACGGTTTCTTTCTCCTCTCAGGCTGATTGATTATTCATGAAGGATTAGAAAGCTGACGGATCATCAAATCTGCAGCAGCAACAACAACAACATCTGCTTGTGGTGAAAGTTACTGATTATTCGTGGCACTGACACTTCAATGGTACCTTACTAAACAGTCAGGACCAGAACTTTCTGTTGGATCTTCGTGCTTCGTGAAAAAGATGTTTTAAATCACTGCAGCAGAATCAGAAACAAACTGATCAATACATCTCTGCTCTGTAACTCTGTGACTCCTGTCAAACCCATTGACCCCTGACCTCAGAGAGAGCTGTCAATCTGATTGGTCGATGCAGCTATGTGGGGGTTATTTTATGTTTAAATGTGATAGAGTTGACCTCAGAGTGGGAATATTTACTGCTTCAACAGGAAAACAGCTTCAGCACAGAGTGTCAAATCATTTTAAAGTCCAACTGGAACTAAATGCAATGTAACACATATCTGCTGTGTTATCACTTCCTGTGTTCTCCTTAAGAAAAGAAAAAAGAAATCAAAAGGTGAGAAATTTATATTTTAAAATGTTTTGTTTTCATGATGGCAGCCCTTATTTTTACATTATGTTGATTAATCAAACAGACTCCAGCTGTTGTCAGTCAAACGCAGACGCCGACACACCCTCCCAGCTGCTGTCAGTCAAACGCAGACACCAACACGCCCTCTCAGCTGTTGCCAATCAAACACAGACACCAAACACGCCCCTTCAGCTGCTGTCAATCAAACACAGACACCCACACGCCCTTCCAGCTGCTGTCAATCAAACACAGACACCCACACGCCCTTCAGCTGCTGGCAATCAAACACAGGCACTGATACACCCTTCCAGCTGCTGTCAATCAAACACAGACACCCACACATCCTTCCAGCTGCTGTCAATCAAACACAGACACCGACACGCCCTTTCAGCTGTTATCAATAATAGAACACAGACACCAACACACCCCTTCAGCTGTTGTCAATCAAACGCAGACACCAAACACCCTTCAGCTGTTGTCAATCAAACGCAGACACCAAACACCCTTCAGCTGTTGTCAATAATAGAACACAGACACCAACACACCCCTTCCAGCTGCTGTCAATCAAACACAGACACCGATACGCCCTTCCAGCTGCTGTCAATCAAACACAGACACCGATACGCCCTTCTAGCTGCTGTCAATCAAACACAGACACCAACACACCCTTCCAGCTGTTGTCAATCAAACACAGACACCGATACGCCCTTCTAGCTGCTGTCAATCAAACACAGACACCAACACACCCTTCCAGCTGCTGTCAATCAAACACAGACACCGATACGCCCTTCTAGCTGCTGTCAATCAAACACAGACACCAATACGCCCCTTCAGCTGCTGTCAATCAAACACAGACACTGATGCGCCCTTCCAGCTGCTGTCAATCAAACACAGACACCGAAATGCCCTTCCAGCTGCTGTCAATCAAACACAGAAACCCACACATCCTTCCAGCTGCTGTCAATCAAACGCAGACACCTCCAGCAAGCTGTGACAAAAAGAAGCATTTCTGATATTTCAAGACCTTTTTTCTTCATTTTAATAATTCAAAACTATTAACAATATACTTAAAAAAAAACATGTTGACGTCATTTTTGACCTAAAAAGGGATGATTAAACGTGACTTCTATTGGACTTTAAAATAACATAATAAGCAGGTTTACTTTTTAAAAACACTAATAATATCAGAATAATAACTAATTAAACAAACAGAATAAACAGGATGTGGAGCTCTGAGGAGGCTTCCGTTCTATATTATATACTGTGTGTGTGTGTGTGTGTGTGTGTGTGTGTGTGTGTGTGTGTGTGTGTGTGTTGTGCACAGATGTGAACATGATGGGAGAGGTCATGGGAAAACATCAACAGGCTGATGTAAAGCAGATGGTGTGTGTGCATTTGGTCTATTTATAAAAGTCTATTAATAACAGTGTCGGCCATCAGACTGACAGTTTACGCCGGCAGTCACAGATTTTTATTCTTCATCCTTCAGTTTGTGCAGCTTCACTGTTGTTAACACTACATTACCCAGAATCACTCTAATAATCCAAAATACAAATCTTCGTGTTTGGAACAATGGATCTGAGAGTTTTGCTGATGAAATGTGACGCTCAGTAAATGTCAGCAGGTGTTGATATCGTAGCTTGTTAGGTAGATTTCATAGGTCAGTAGTTTGGTAGATGATGCTGTCAGTCACATGGTCAGTAGATAGGAAGGTAGACAGGCTTCTTCAATATATACAGTATTCATACATCCATACAAAGGCATCTCAGCAGGTAGGTAATTAAGTGAGTTGGCTGATTGGTGGGAAGGTCGTCAGTTGACCAGTTGGTAGGTCAACTGGTCACCATTAGGGATGCAAATTTTAAACAATTTCAGCCACATTAACAATCACTAGTTGACTAATTGTTAATAATTTATGAGATGTAGTGGACATCTCCGTTATTCTGACGAGACCTTTGTGAAGTGGAAGCAGCTGCTGGTTCCTGGGGTGTTTTTCCTCTTTCTAGATAATTGATTTGATTTATTGATTGGGACAGTGTGCAGTTTTTAAACATTAAAGATGCACTGCACCGGAGTTAGCTCAAAGCTAATTTGCATCCGCAGTCCCCCACAATCAAAACATACAACAGCACAACAACAAACAGTACAAAGCAAAAAACACACAGAACACATCATACAAAATGCAAAATACAAAATACAAAGCTACACACATCACATACACCCACAAAACTCTGTATTCATATTTCAAAAACAATCTCCTCAATGTTACTGAACATAGAAACTCAGGACTCTCCTGGATGATGTAACTATCCTACAGGTTTATATTCTGACCACCAGTTATTACATTATTTCAACTTTGTTTCTGAGAATTAAGATTTGTCTGTAATTTTGGTGGACAGCTTAGAATACTACAATACCCATGAGCCTCGGCTGCTGTTCCTGTTGAGAAGAAGCCAGTCGGAGGTGAGAATCAGAGTCGGTAATGAATTCAAAATGTTTCGTTGTTGAAGTTGTAAACAAAACGCGGCGCCATTGTTTCCCAGAAAATAAATAAAACAGACAGCTTTCGCCTCCCATTGGAGGCACACAGGCTCGGTGATTGGCTGTTTCTTGCCGCAATGCATTTTGGGAGTCATAGTTAACTTCTGCCCCAAATTTTTTTGTCTCGTATCTTTAACTTTTTATCACAGTCAGATATATTGTAACACAATCTTTCATGCTGATCCAAGCCGTAGAATTGCTCAAACTGTGAGTAACATTGTCTTTGGGACCAATCAATGGGATTTTTACTTCCTGAACTGGGTGCTTCCAAAATAGCTCCTTCCACTTTACAACTACAACAACAAGAATTCAGCAAACACCAAGTAACATGAAATATAAACTAAATATCACAAAATAACTACTTTGTTTCAAATTGCGGAGCTGCCGTCTGTCACTATTCCAGCTTCATCAGAGGATATAAATAACATCAGACTAGATGTGTTGGATGTATCTCACAATTCAAACAAATGTGACACATGTTTCCTTCATCGAAAGTCTTGCATAAACAGTAACCAACCTGTATTTTATCAAATAAACATAAAAACTGTAACTCCAATCTCCCAAAAACAGTCTGACTGGTTTTATATAAAATAATACACCTGATCTACATGATGTAACTAACGTTAGTCCAGGAAATCTTTAAATATTTACTGCCACTGCTAAAATGCATTTATCCTCAGAGCAGGGGGAGTGCTACGTATACAGCTCATCACATTCTGTGTTGATTTTATTGAAGCATGTATAATTAGAGTCCTAACGCTGCAGCTCCAGCGCTGCTCTCCACTGTCTGACACTCAGCTCCCAGCCTGCGTTAACGGAGCAGCTGCTTCTGTTACTGCAAATGTTGGAAGGTAAACTTGATAAGATTCATTACTGGATTTGAACTCAATAAAATGCTATTGAACAGCATCTTCTGGTCGATCTGCAGGTCAGCAGGCAGTCAGATCAGTTTGTCTTTGTCTCGGTACAGACGACATGCTGATAGTCTCGGGTTCCTGCAGGTTTTTAACCACAGAAACAGAAACAGATTTTGGAGAGAATCCCAGATAATACAAAGATCTACTGTATACTGCCATTATTCAACCTCCAGAGACAACAAATCCTCTAAATTAAACAACCAGATTTGTGGTTTGATCGTGTGACTCCAGAACGGCACATAGCAGCGTTTTCTAATCTGGCGCCTCCATCAGCAGGACGACATCGTCTGTCTGCTTTCTATAAATGTTACACATCACTGTTAAAATCATTTTATAATGTGACGACACTGCGGTTAAGGCCTGGTTAGGTTTAGATAAAGATCATGGTTTGGTTTGTTAAGGTTAGAGACACATGTGGTGGGTTATAAAGTTATATTTCCTTAAAGTTAGGCCATCTTTGTCGTCATGGTTACAATAATAACCAAGGGGGTTAAGGTTAGGGGACGATTATAGTGACGCTTTTTTTAAAAAAAATTGTCCCAACTCGCGGTTGGAAACAGGAAACGGACAGCGGTCTCCTGTGGCAAAGTCCACTGTGGGGTTAAAGCCTCCATCCTCCTCTGAAGGGAAATCTGTCCACATATATACGTCATCTATGGCCGCCAGATGTCATCTGTCACTCAAACATAACTATATGTTGTGTCGTTTCTCTTGGGAGGGCAGTTTCCTCTGAGAAAGGTGGATTTTTTTTTCCTCTTTTGATGTAGCTAGGCTAACAGTTTCACCCTGCTTTAAGTCTTTTTTTTTTTGCTAATAATTGTGTTCAGATATGCTGAACACGTTCCTGAACCATTCGGCTCTGGAGGAGACAGAGAACAGGAGGATTTATCTAAATGTTGGACTGTTCCTTTAACAGACTCAGCCTGCTGCATCACTGTCACCTACACAGCTCTCTCTCTCTCACACACACACACACACACACACACACCTTCCTGCATCACAGACTATAACACACACACACACATACGTATGTTGCAGAAAGGCAACACATCAGAACCATCTGGTGCAGCAGAAAGAGGTTCTACTAGAGCAGAACAGAACAGAACAGAACATAACAGAGGCTTTATGTTGCATTTACAGGATCTCTGCATTACAGGAAAAATGTTCAATATGCAGCAAACCTTCACACACACACACACACACACACACACACACACACACACAGTCAGTCCCTGCATGTCAAAACAACCTCTGCAGAATATAAATGTTCAATCACAACAAAGTCTTCATGCAGACTGAAGGTTCCTCACACAATTATCTCCAGGTGACGTTCTCATGTGGTGGAACAAAACCTCACTGATACACTCTACGTTGGGTTTTGGGTTGGGCGACTGGGGGGGGGGGGGGGTCCTTTAGATGGTAGGAGGTTCTATTTTTGGAGGTTCTAGTGGCCAGGGAGTGGGTTCTAGATGTCCTTAGAGAGGTTGTAGTTGTGTTAAATAGGTTCTACAGGTTCTTTGGGTGGTTCTAATGGTCCTTTAGGAGGCTCTGTTGGCCACTGACGAGGTTCTGGTGGTTCTAGTGTCTGGCTGATTATATTCTGATATCCTGCAAGAACAGGAGAACAGGAGTCTACAGATTACAGATGAGAAAGACGACAGCGTATCTGAACGTAAACAGACATGACAACAGTGAACGAGAAACATTCAGCTGATCGAATGCAGATTTCACCTTCAGTTTAACATGAGATTGAAGGGTTAACATGCAGAGATTCAGCTCACTGTGTGTGTGTGTGTGTGTGTGTGTGTGTGTGTGTGACAGAGATAGAGAGAGAGAGGGGGTGTGTCTGTCTGTCTGCATTTACAAGCCAACGCTGCACACAGAAAACACACATGAATTATCTAATTATGGACACCTCTCCACCCTCTTCATCCCTCCATCCTGCTGCTCATCCCCGTCAGCCTCCAATCAGCTGCCCCGCTCAAAATCAATGGATTAGGAGTCAATCGATAAAATCGCGCGCGCGCGCACACAGAAGCACGCACACACACATACACACACACAGTCTGGGCTCCTCTCTGTACAAAATCTGACTGATGTTTGTGGATTTGGTGTCAGTGATGATGGAGTAAAACAGATGGATATTGATCAGCTGACATCTGTCGGATCATTAATAGTCGCATATAATAAACCAAATGTGCCACGTGTCTGTAGCGTCGTTTATTCCAGTCTGCTGTTTTATTCTAATAGGAATCAGATCCGAACAGCAACAGCAGCAGCAGCAGAAACACATCTGGCAGACGCAGTATCATGCAGCCATACTAGCCTACATTCACTGCGGCGAGATGTCGGTCAGTGTGTGCGCGTGCACGAGAGCCTCGAGAGTGTGAGCGCGCATATGTCATTCCCAACCCCCCCATCATCAGGATTAATATTATCATGATATGATTGTTATTATTTTTCTACATAAAACAAATTTTAAAAAAAAAACCAGAAGCGGCAATGTGATGATGCTGCAGCTGTGCGCGCGTGTGCATGTGTGCTCGTGCTCGTGCAGTGGTTATCAGCAGGTATACAGCCTGTGTGTATATATGTGTGTGTGTGTGTGTGTGTGTGTGCAGGTGCATGTTTCATTAGATAGAGAGGCTCACCTCTGGTCAGGCTGCTTCTGTCCATGTACATCGCGCAGCAAAACACAAATCCGGTCATTAAAGAAAATGTTGGTGCGGGGAGAGAGCGGCTCTCCCGGTCCACAGCACGGAGAAGAAACCGGGTCAGCTCCACACACACGCACGCACGCACACACACACACACTCACACACACACACCGGCCCGGAACGGTTCGGACCCGCAGACGCACGCTGACAGACAGACAGACTGACGGTCCCGACCCGCAGACCGACCGACAGGCTGCTGCTGCTGCTGCTTCAGGAGGAATAAGTAGGTTAGATCCGCTCGGTTTGGTTCAGAGGGCTGCCCGGTGTGTGAGCGGCGGGCGGCGGTATAGAGAGAGAAGAGAGAGAGAGAGAGAGAGAGAGAGAGAGAGAGAGAGGAGAGAGAGAGAGAGAGAGAGAGAGAGAGAGAGAGAGGGAGAGAGAGAGAGAGGTTGGTGTCTCCTCTCTCTCCTCCTCCATTTTGGTTTCCTTGACAACAAATTAAGAAAAAAAAGGAGGCAGACGTGTGTAAATACGATCTGACTGACAAACAGAGAAAATCAATCGATCACATTATCTGACACGGTCACATATGCTGCAGCCTAAATACAGTCCAGACACATGTGTAGTTATAATACATTTACTAAAATTACCAATACAGCGATGTAAAAATACTCCATTACATTATAAGTAAAAGTCCTGCATAAAAAAACCCTCCTACAGTAAAAGTACATAAGTATTATGAGCTTGATGTAGTTAAAGTATTGCAGTAAAAGTACATAAGTATTATGAGCTTGATGTAGTTAAAGTATTGCAGTAAAAGTAGTGGTTTGGTCCCTCTGACTGATATATTATTATATATGACATCATTAGATTATTAATAGTGAAGCATCAGTGTTAGAGCAGCATGTTACTGTTGTAGCTGCTGGAGGTGGAGCTAGTTTACACTACTTTATATACAGTTAGCTAGTTTAGTCCAGTGGTTCCCAACCTAGGGGTCGAGGCCCCTCCAAAGGGTCAGCAGATAAATCTGAGGGGTGGTGAGATGATTAATGGGAGAGGAAAGAAGAAAAAACAAAGTTCTGATACACAAATCTGTTTTCAGTTTTTGGACTTTTTCTCTAATCTTTGATTTTTACTGAAATATTGGATCATCTGAACATTTATTGAAATGAAAGCATGTGAGAAGTTTAGAGGGAAAAATCACTATTTGGTGGAGCTGTTAACAACTCATAGACATGTGAAATGTGACCCCGACTACACACTGCTTTTTAAAAGCTTGTTATATTATCCATTGTGTCAAATCTTCATCTGAAAAGTAACTAAAGCTGTCAAATAAATGTAGTGGAGTGGAAGAATAAAGTAGCATCACATGGAAATACTCAAGTAAAGTACAAGTACCTCAAAGGTGTACTTGAGTAAATGTACTTAGTTACCTTCCCCCACTGTTTACAGTAGCTACCAGGAAACTATAGTAACTGCTGCCTACGACGACGGTTTCTCCTCCAGACATTCATCCTTTTCTGCATCAAACACAAACAAACAAAACATCCGACTTTAACGTGAGATCTCTGTTCACTTCCTGTTTCCTATCGACGGTCAACAACAGTTTCTTTTCACTTTGACCACCATCGACCCCTAACCTCAACCACATGGTTATTATTGTAACCATGACGATGAAGATCCTCTGACCTTAAAGGACGGGTTCACAATTTTTCCAAGTGTGTCTTAAAACAACAGTCAGGAGTCCAAATGAACAGTGAAACATGTTTTTTCTTGCTGTAATCGTTCCTCCTGTTCATACTGACCATTAGAAGATCCCTTCATAATGACCTTACAATGAAGGGGATCTTTTAATAGCCTGTCCTCAACAGTCAAATTATCTTGGTAAAAAAAAAACACCCAACATGTTCTCCTTCATGTAAAAATCCAGAATCTCTGAATATGTAAATAATGTTGATTTCAAGATGTCTCCTACTTTACTGAAAAGTCAGTTCTCAGTGTTTGTGCTCTTAACTGAGAAGTATTTTTAACTTAAACCACAATGTTTCTCTAACCCCAACCAGCCCGAACCACGTCCTGCAGTTTTTTTTTTTTTCCTTATTTGAATCGAGGGTCTAAGGATAGAGGATGTTGAAGGACTGCAAAGCCCTCTGAGGCACATTTACCATAAACTGACTGATAACTTGACAGACAGAAAAACACCTGAAATAAATTCATCCTCTCTGTTTAAAACAACATGATATTTAATCTGTCTCGCCTCTAAATGCAGAGATTTACCTCCAGTTTCCCCTGAGAGCCCCGACCATCTGCTGCAACACACACACACACACACACACACGACATGTGTCGGGACAATAGGGTGTAATGACACCATGCTAAGTGCTGAGCTTTAACACACACGTGACAGGACAATGATACTTAGACACACACACACACACACATTTTCTTCCCACTCTCATATTGTTTTCACTTGTCCTCACGCTCACATCTTCCTGTCTGTGATACTATCATATAAAACTGGATAAATACATCCAGACTGTTGGCATTTTTTAACCTTTATTTCATGTTCACACTCTGACCTGGTGGTCTCTGAGCGAGGGGGGGGGGGGTGTACTTCAGTGGTGGAGCCGTTTCACTTTCAACCCCAGAACATCAAGCCTGCTTAACATTTACACCTGATATCAACATGTGATCTGTGTTTCTGGATGAGGGAGAAACTCGTGTTAAAGCAGCTGCAAATGCATCAGGACACGTTGTGATTCAGAATGTGAGCCAGACCACCTGCAGATGTGGTCTTAACCAATCAGATCACGAGTTTCTCCCTCTGATCCAGATCATGTCTCCATTCTCTCTACTGGAATATCTTTGTATGATTTCCAGTTAAAAACTCCTTATTTATCTTCTACTGGCCTGTTATGCAGCTGCCCTTCAGTTCAGCCTCTGTCTGTAAACAGGCCGTTTTAGCTCCTGTCTCTTTAAGACCCGCCTCCTGATGAGCCCACTCTGTTCTGATTGGTCAGTTTCAGGAAGCAAACTACAGCAGCAGGATTTCACTACTTTTTCTTGCTCTTTACTCAAAATGTCAACTTCTCAAATACATCCGTACATGTTGGAGCCAGAATCTGATCTCAAATATGAAAGCGGACAAACAACACACGGAATAACCATAGCAACAACCTTAGCAACCAAGGCTACGCAACAGACGGCCGTTTATGGGTGTGTAGAACGAGCTGACATCAGCTCGTCAGCGAGGTAGAAAAAACCATCACAAACGAAGCGTTTGTCAAAAGGCAGGTTGAAGCCCTGACTTTTGACTTGCAGGCAGCAGTTTTACATACATTAACCTCAAGTTTTGAAACTTTGACCATGTTTAACATCGGAACAGGATATACGCTACAGAATGTAGAAACAAATAACATGAGTTCATGGAGCAGCTTCTCTTCAGGCCTCATCCAGCTAATTTACATATTAAGATCTGAGCATAAAGCAGGCACAACCGAAATAACGACACATTTTATTATCAGGCGTAAATGCAAAGGCTCAGATCCAGATGCAGATAATGAAACCAAAACACTTCTGCTTTACAAACTGAACTATTAACATATAACAGTCTGAGCCTCAGAGCTCAGAATCAGTTTAAAGCTTTTTGTTGTTGCATTTTTGCCTTTTATTTCATAATTTGAAAGTGTAGGGAGTCAGGAATCAGAGGGGAATGACATGCAAAGGTCTGCACCTAAAATCAAACCACTGACATTGCAGTTACGTCTTAACCAGTCAGCTACCACGAGGCCTTATAGGGTTTTTTCATTAGCCTGCATGGGTCGGTCTACTTTGGTTGCATTGTGTCTCGACGTGCGTTTCCACTACAGCCTCACAGCGGGGGGATAGCTGTGCACAGTCTCTCCGTTCAGATCTCTGAACGTTTGTAGCTTCTACCTGAATTCCTGTGGTTTGGAGTTTAGTTCTGTGTTCCTGTTCATAGATATCAGCCTTATTTTACTGTTTGATCACTTTCAGCTGTATCAGAGCTGAGTCAAGATACTGCTGATAAAAACTCAACTTTTTCTGCTGCTGCTGCTGCTTCACATTAAATATTTTCCACACTGGCAAACAAGCAGGATGCTCAGATAGTGAAGCAGTTAGCACGCCGGTCCGGATTCAGAGAGCACAACAATTTAATCCAGACCGGGACCAAAAATGTATCCACAACATGACCCGGACTGCTTTTGAATGACACGTCACCTCAGCTGTCATCATTCAGCCGCCCATTAATCACCAAAACACACATTTAAAGGACGACTGGAACGAGGGAAGTACGAGACGATTGTGCTCGATTGGCAATGAAACAGCGGCCATGATGAAGAGTGGGAACAAAAAACGTCAGCGACACCAAAACAATCCCAAAAACACGAAGAACCACAAAACTGAACCAGTTAAAGTCGTGATATCAAGACTCCAGCGGAATAATTGTAAAATAAAACATTTTCGATGGTGAATACGGTAAAGAACTCAGTAATGAACACTTACGCCAGTGTCAGTTACATCACATCCTTTTGTGTCCAAGTTTAAGGACTTGGTTACACAACGCAGGTGTCACCTCTCACATTAGTAGAGTGTTGTTCATATCAGTAAGTCTGGAGTTTTTGTACTGAAATATCATCATGTAAAGCAGCCTTACTGGCCCTTTGATGCATAGGAATTTAACGTGTTTGTCAATACGCTGGTGGAGTTTTATTAGCATCACTATACTTCAATAAATAAAACAGGTCTCATCAACCAGATTTTCTGTTTGGTCAGCAGATTAGGGAGGAGCAGTAGAGCAATCAGCTGTTGATGATGAAGATCTGCAGATGACAGACTCTCACTGTGACCCACACGCCTCCAACATGTCGTCCAGGTAAACAGCTTCATCTTGCTGTGGGTGCAGAGGAAAAACACTGGCAGCGTGCCCGCGTCGCTCGACTGCTGGCAGCCGTTCACAGCTCAGTGTGACTAACCCCCCCCACCACCACCACCACCACCACCACCACCACGGAGAAACACTATGAGAGTCTTTGCAAGAGCTGCATGTCATGAAGAGAATCTCTGACAGGCTGCTAAAAGACAAGCAGCGACACAGACAGGACAGACTCCACCTACAGCAGCATCATCTACACCCGCACTGATATAAAGTCTGTGCTTCTACTGTCGACCTCTTCAGCCACGTCAAGACCCACAAACAGGAGAAAGGTCAACCCCAAGTGATCGCTGATAATGACCAGGTGATGCATCTCTCACCCCAGTGCATACTGGGACAGGCTCTGTTCCTCTACAGAGTCCAACTGGAAAACAGGTTCGCTTGTTTTCCAGACCAGGCGGCCCCCTGTTGTATAAATCTCTTCTTCCACACAGATCACAGATGATGTAGCATCACGTTTCACCTGATGAAGGTCATTCACAAATAATAGATAAATGTGACCTTCAGAGCTCTCACACGCTCCTGTGTTTCTACTAATGAGTGAAATGTGTTGATAAGAAGGAGAGGAAATGAACTCAATGTTGCACATTTGCAGAAACAAGCGTCTGATGTGAAAAACAGGAAACCCAAATAGAAACAGAATAAACTCCACTGTCACTTCTTCTGTTTCAATATAAAAAAACACATTCTCTAACTTCTCAGAAGCAAGAAGACGGCAGGAAATAAAACACTGCAGGGTGGGTATGATGGGTGGAGAGAAGCTGCACACAGACAGAAAACAAGCGCTCATCATCCACTGACATCCAACTACATGTAAAATGATCTTTGTCATGGATTTGCTTTGTTTCATATATATATATGTTCTTCCTGCTGTTCTCTGCCATAAAACAAGTGCTCCTGTTCACAGGACAGCAGAGATGCAAAATTTATCTAACTCCACCCCACAGCTGGGTTACTATATGATGAACAAAAACAAACACACCCCTGTTATTGAGTTGTTGATCCTGTGGAGCACATAGACCGACAGACAGACAGACAGACAGACAGACAGACCGAGAGAGCAGCCAGGGTGATAAAAACAAACGCACCCCCCCCCCCCCAGGTCGTCAATATCTAAGCTTGAAGCAAACACACCCACGTAAGTCAGTGTTACATAAAACAAACACCCACCGGTTACTGAGGAGAGTCAAGACTGTTGTTCACCGAATCAAATCGCACCCCCAGGAGCTGAGAAACACTTTAACTCCACCCCTCTCTGAAGGAGAAAACCAGCGCTCCCTCATGAGGCTGAAAAATGAATGCACCCAAACATTTCGACATATCTGAGTGAATGCAAAAACAAACATACCCTTTTATCATCTGGCAGGGGAGAAGATAATACCACAGTCCGACCTTTGACCTGTGACCCCCCCCGCACGCACACATATGCACGCACGCACACATTCACCCCTCCCCCCAGAGCAACAGTGAGCGACCCAGTGACCTAAAGAGAGACAGGCTCGCTCGCTCGTCCGTCCCCCCAGGATATCTATGAGTGAGTGTGTGTGTGTGTGTACAGAGTTCAGCTGTTTGTCTGATTTAAACTGAGACTGAGGATGTTAACAGATTTATGTGGGAGCTGACAGACTCACTTATTTCTATTTTTTGTGGGGAGGGGATTATCGCTTTTATTGGACAGCTGACAGTGTAGAGACAGACAGGATATGAAGAGAGAGAGAGAGAGAGAGAGAGACACGTAACAAACATCCCCAACTGGAATCAAACGACGTCCACATGTAGTCCACACTAATGTGAACAACTCCAGTTTCAAACAGCAGAAAGCGTCTGCTTCCAGTACAAACAACTGAAGAATTAACAGTGGAAACAATAGAAACAAAGGGAGCAGTAGAAATAACAGTAGAGATGGTAGAGAAAATACACAACGGAAGAAACAAGAGAAGAAACTGCTGAAATAACACTACGAGCAAAAGTAGAAATTGTACAAAAATAGACACGACCGTAGAGAAACAAGGAGTAGAAACACTCGCAGCAGCAGCAGCACAAAACAGTAGACATAAGAGAAATACTAGAATAGTAGAGAAAACACCAGAAACAACAGTAGAGATGGTAGGATAAAGACAAAACAGTAGAAACAAGAGTAGAAACGATAGCAACAGCAGTACAAACAGCAGACACAACAATAGAAATGCTAGAAAAGCAGAAATAACACTAGAAACAACAGAAGAAATGGTAGAGAAAAAAAGACAAAACAGTAGAAACAAGAGTAGAAACGATAGCAACAGCAGTACAAACAGCAGACACAACAATAGAAATGCTAGAAAAGCAGAAATAACACTAGAAACAACAGAAGAAATGGTAGAGAAAAAAAGACAAAACAGTAGAAACAAGAGTAGAAACGGTAGCAACTGCAGTACAAACAGTAGACACAACAATAGGAACACCAGAAAAGTAGAAACAATAGTAGAAATAACAGTCGAATCAGTAGGAACAGTAGCAACTACAGTAGAGACACACACACACTCTCAGGTTTATCATTCCTGTTCAGCAACTGAATCTGCCGTCTATTTTTAACCTTCAGCTCTTCATTCATATCACCTCGTATCTACATGTCCTGCTGCACGGCATGCTGGGAGAGGAAGGGAAGGGGGGGGGGGGGGGGGGGGGGGGGGGTTCGGGTGGTCGGGAGGGTTGGGGGGTGTCCGACCGAGATCAGCTGACCTCATATTCTGAATTTACCAGAATGTGTTTTGGAGACGTTCTATATATAAATTCACTTCATAGAGACACACAGGTTTCACTCAACATGTAAGATGTGAGATATTACGTGTAAAAAGTTTCAGTTTCCTGTGTAAAATGTTTTTCCACATACAGCTTTTTGCACATGTGGCTTCGTGTGGTTGATGCGTTTGACCTGACACCTGATCGACACGCTGTTTATTAAAAGCTGCTGTAACCCGACACGGCTGTAACTAATAACATTATCAATGACCGCATTCCACGTTCAGGAGTCTAGAACCAGCTCTTCATAAATCCTTCGACAACGTGTATCCTTCCACCTGACTGTCAACGAGAAATAGTTCCAGTCACTGCTCTGTGTGTCCTTCAACAAGAAATAGTTCCAGTCACCCAGTCACGGCGCCGACATTCAACAAGAAATAGTTCCAGTCACCCAGTCACGGCGCCGACATTCAACAAAAAATAGTTCCAGTTGCTGTGCTGACTGTTCAACAAGAAGTAGTTCAAGTCACTGCACCAACTGTTCAACAAGAAATAGTTCCAGTTGCTGCACCGACTGTTCAACAAGAAATAGTTCCAGTCACTGCACCAACATTCAACAAGAAATAGTTCCAGTCACTTCTCTTTCTGTCCTTCAACAAGAAATAGTTCCAGTTGCTGCACCGATTGTTCAACAAGAAATAGTTCCAGTTGCTGCACCGATTGTTCAACAAGAAATAGTTCCAGTCATTTCTCTGACTGTTCAACAAGAAATAGTTTCAGTCACTTCTCTGTCTGTCCTTCAACAAGAAATAGTTCCAGTCACTGCACCGATTGTTCAACAAGAAATAGTTCCAGTCACTGCTCTGTGTGTCCTTCAACAAGAAATAGTTCCAGTCACCCAGTCACGGCGCCGACATTCAACAAAAAATAGTTCCAGTTGCTGTGCTGACTGTTCAACAAGAAGTAGTTCAAGTCACTTCTCTTTCTGTCCTTCAACAAGAAATAGTTCCAGTCATTTCTCTGACTGTTCAACAAGAAATAGTTCCAGTCATTTCTCTGTCTGTCCTTCAACAAGAAATAGTTCCAGTTGCTGCACCGATTGTTCAACAAGAAATAGTTCCAGTTGCTGCACCAACTGTTCAACAAGAACAATTACTGTTGTTACATTTCTGTTTGTGTAGAGATTGAACAAGTGAGATAAGTGTTCATTATTGAGCTTTAGCTAGCTGAGACGCTAGCGGATGTCGTGCTAGCTGTTTCCCCCTGCTTCCAGTCTTTATGCTAAGCTAGGCTAACCACATCCTGAGTCCGGCTCTGCTCTGAACACACAGACATGAGATCAGTTCTTTTTCCTACTATGACAATAACGATCCATAATGTATTTTGTGTTTCGCTCACAGAGGAAACAACCTATTGGAATCAAAGCCTCCACATTTACTAACCAAGAAAGAAGCTCAGAAAGAATTTGTGGATATAAAGTAAAGTTGACTGTCATCTGTTATTGTGCTTTCACACCAAAAGCACGATGTACAGAGCAGGAACATTACAGTTAACAGACAGAGCAGCTGCTCTTCTTCTCTTCTGTCAGTCCTCCGTTTTCACTCTTTTATAGAAAATCTGTCAGAAAGACAAACTGACCCTCTCTGTCTCTTCTGTGTCCGTCTGCCACGTTGTCTGTGGTTTCCTCTCACGATGGCTAAATATTAAGCTGAACACTCACACACTGACTAATGCAGTACATACACACACACACACTCACACACACACACACACAGGATCAGTCATATGAAGCTTTGTCGTGTGTACAAACACGATATTCCTGTTTTTTAAAACAGATTCCTTTGTTATTTATAGACTGTTTGAGTGAGTCTGATTTATTGGCTTTATAGACAAACAGTTCATCAGTGTTTCTGGTTTTTGTTTTGCCTCCCAGCGGGACCAGATGATGTGATGTCACATCCTGTCACACTGATCCAACCTCACCTGTAGGACTGAGTTTTACCAGCTGATCATAATAACCATCACTCAGTTTGTGTGTCTAGTCTCTTAAGTTCTTAACAAAGTGATTTATTCAACCAGGATGAACCATGAAATCTTACAAAATGTTTAGTAGTAAACATTTAAGTAATCTGTAAACAGGAAGTGACTGTAGTATTACAAGCTGTAATATAAGTTCCTAAAATAACAGTTTTAGGAACCAAAAGGTCAAATAAAGTGAACTGCCAATCCTTTGTGAATAGAGGTGTGACTGTTTTATTTCTATCTGCATACCCGGAAAAATCTGTGTGTTTCAGAATTAGTAGTACGTAACTACGTAACAAGTAATGTGTAAATCTGCACTGAGTAAACACTGATGAAGCCCCAAGTGAGGGACTGGACTGCAACTGGTTACCTGCTCTGTTTTCAGATGATGTCATGATAATACTTATAGTACATAAGTATTATGAGCTTGATGTAGTTAAAGTATTGCAGTAAAAGTACATAAGTATAATGAGCTTGATGTAGTTAAAGTATTGCAGTAAAAGTAGTGGTTTGGTCCCTCTGACTGATATATTATTATATATGACATCATTAGATTATTAATAGTGAAGCATCAGTGTTAGAGCAGCATGTTACTGTTGTAGCTGCTGGAGGTGGAGCTAGTTTACACTACTTTATATACAGTTAGCTAGTTTAGTCCAGTGGTTCCCAACCTAGGGGTCGGGCCCCTCCAAAGGGTCAGCAGATAAATCTGAGGGGTGGTGAGATGATTAATGGGAGAGGAAAGAAGAAAAAACAAAGTTCTGATACACAAATCTGTTTTCAGTTTTTGGACTTTTTCTCTAATCTTTGATTTTTGCTGAAATATTGGATCATTTGAACATTTATTGAAATGAAAGCATGTGAGAAGTTTAGAGGGAAAAATCACTATTTGGTGGAGCTGTTAACAACTCATAGACATGTGAAATGTGACCCCGACTACACACTGCTTTTTAAAAGCTTGTTATATTATCCATTGTGTCAAATCTTCATCTGAAAAGTAACTAAAGCTGTCAGATAAATGTAGTGGAGTAGAAAGTACAATATTTCCCTCTGAAATGTAGAAAGTAGCATCACATGGAAATACTCAAGTAAAGTACAAGAACCTCAAAACAGGACTTAATGATGTCTTTGTTTTTTATTCTAATTGGATCATTAATAAATATTTACTGAGAAACAATTGATTATATAAAACTTGACTCCGTATTTCTGCCTGTTTATGTGACTGACTGCTGCAACAGGAAGCTCTATGACTAACAACACATTTTATTTACAGAAGCAGCGTGGGGGGAAACACACACACACACACACACACACACACACACACACACACTGACTCAGACTGTCAAATCTGTTTCAGTATCAACATTCACGGCATTAAAGTTTCCTCACATCGGCCTCTTCCTGAATTTATTGTTCACTTCAATGAAAATAAACATGAGACGGAGCGATTATTCACAGGAAGGAATGTAGTTTGAGAAAGAGGAAAGAAAGAAGAAGAAAAATAGGCAGAAGTCAGAATGAACTTTATTTCTACAGCGCCGTTCAAAACAGGAGTTACAAGGTGATTCACAAGCGTTGGTTGTAGAGCTGCAATTAATTATTTTCATTATCAAATAATCTGTCAATTATTTTCTCGATTAATCGATCAGTTGTTTGGTCCATAAAATATCGGAAAACTTTCCCAAAGTCCAAGATGACGTCTCCAAATGTACTAAAGACTAAAGAAACCAGAAAATATTCACATTTAAGATATTTTCTAACACAGTTGTTCATCTTTTGTTCTGCTAATTCAACCAGGAGAGTTTCATGTCTAGTCAATCAATCAATTAGTTGCCGACTATTGAATTAATCGCCAACTTGTTTTGATAAATCAATTAATTGTTCTGAGTCATTTTTTAAGAAAAACTGTCCAAATTCTCTGATTCCAGCTTCTTAAATGTGAATGTTTTCTGGTTTCTTTGGTCCTGTATGACAGTAAACTGAATATCTTTTGGGTTGTGGACAAAACAAGACATCTGAGGACGTCATCTTGGGGTTTGGGAAACTAATTAATCAATAGAAAATAATCGACAGATTAATCGATAATGATAATAATCATTAGTTGCAGCCCATTCATGTCCATCAGAAACCGTAAGAATCATAAAGAGACATCATCTCACCTCACAACACAACTGTCTGACGTCTTCGTTACATCATCTGAACTTTTCACTAAACATCTGAACTGACGGCATCACACACACACACACACACACACACACACACACACACACACACACACACACACATGTTCATGTTATTGGATTATTCTGAAAACAGCATCACATGTTCTTCTCACTCATTGATGCTGAACATCATGTGACCTGTCGAACAGCGGGCAGCGGATGGAAGCAAACATTCACAACATTTTCTTTTAAAGTATTTTCTAGAAATTCGGTTTAACATTTGGATGAAACTTTGGGAGACAAAGAGCTGCTGCAGATGTAATTAGATTCAGTTTAATGTAATGAACCGTCTCTGACTTTCAGCCACCTTGAAAACACACACACACACACACACACACACACACACACATTGAATAACAGCAGCTTCTTTTCAGATCTGAACTCAGACTGTCGATCAAATCAGATCAAACTAAACAGCATCACTGTTTTCTCTCCACTTTTGGTTGAAATACTTGAGTTTTGATGTTGAAGTTCAGTAAATTAAAGGACGAGTTCACAGAGTTTCATGTGTGTCTTAAAACAGCAGTCAGGAGCCCAAATGAACAGTGAAACATGTTTTTCTTACTGTAATCGTTCCTCCTGTTCATACTGACCATTAGAAGATCCCTTCATAATGACCTTACAATGGAAGTGATGGAGGACAAAATCCACAGTCCTCCTTCTGTGCAAAAAACATATTTAAAAGTTTATCTGAAGCTAATATGAAGCTTCAGCGTCCAAATGAGTCAAATCAAGTAGATATCTTTCAACATTACAGTCTTTTTAGTGCCAAAGTCCCTCTTTTTGTTACTATACTTCCACCTGCAGCTCAACAGGGAAACACTGTCCGAGGAAACACAAAGAGGGAATTTGATGCTAAAAAGACTGTAAATGTGTCAGATATCCACTTGATATGACTAACTCAGACTGATGAAGCTGAATAGAAGCTTCACACAGACTTTTAAATGACTGTGTGGACACACTGTGGATTTTGGCCTCCATCACTTACATTGAAAACACATTTTATTTTCTATCTGACTGTTGTTTTAAGAAACACTTTCAAAATTTGCGAACCCGTCCTTTAAAGCAGCCAACGAGACGTCAAGACTGGTATTCGGACTCATTTTAGAGCAAACAAAGTCAAGAAAAAGACCCGAGAGGAAGAAAACAAGACACAGATTTGCTTTTGTGTGGCTCAAATTGAAACAAAGACTTGTTTGAGTGAACTGAAAATGTTTCGGTTTGAGCATTTAATTCTGTTTATCCCAAAAAGTTTGACTTCATGACTGTACAGAGGAGACGAGGAAACAGGAGAGAAACTTCTGAGTTCTGCAACTTTATCAACAGACAAAAATAATTCCGCAAAACCCTAATTTGTAAAAAGATTTCTTTCATTCTTCAATAACTACAAATATTAACTAAAATACAGTGAAGGTTAGACGACAAAAACAATCATGATTACAGTAAAAATGAATATTAACTGCAGATCTTTGTAAGGAAACAAACTTGTTTGTCTTTAGCAAAATAAAACTTTGTGTCTGCAGAACATTAAAGATGAACTTCAGTAATTTTCCAACTCAGCATGTGGTGATTAAAGCCTTTTGTGCCTCCAGACAGAGTCAGCGTCAGTTGGGACTGAAGACCACAAGTTTGAAAAGTTAAAAAACCTGGGAGGGTGTGGAGTAGACCTCCGTAGCTCCTCGTCTCTGCTGGAGGCTAGCAGCTCCAGGCTACGTTAGCCGCTACTAGCATAGCACACACCAACCTCTCACCCAGCTGTCAGAGGTCCAGCTGTGTTCCACTAAATTCATTTTAGAAGTTAAAGATCCCCTCCAGACATGAGTTAAGACGTGTAAAAATACTCTTCTTGGAACAATTATGTGTGCCTGATATGGTTTTTCCACAAGAAAAAAGTATAATTATGACATTAAAATCCTTAAAATAGCGTCTCCTCCTCCTCCCTTATTAAAAATTACAGAATCTTTGAATACGTAAATATGTTTCATTTCAGACGTTTAACTGCTGAACCAAGATGTCTCCTTCACAATAAAGTTCATTCTCAGTGTTTGTGCACCGGAAGCTTCAAGTTTTCTCATCACACTTGTGTAAGTTGAATACTGGACCACGATTGGCTCCAAACTAGTTGTGATGTCACACATCCTGCTCACAGACCCGCCCCCCGCGCCCCCCCCCCCCAAAAAAAAAAAAAATCAAGATTATCAATGAGCTCAGAGAAACTTTCCACTTTCAGCAGATGAACGTGAAAAAAACAAAAAACAAACTCAAACATTCAACTGCAGGAACAAAAAGAAAAACACATTTTTTTTTAGTGGAGGGAGACTTTAATAACCTTCGTCTTGGATCTGCACACAAACCATCTTTAATCTGGTTTTTAATTTGGGTTAATTCAACCATGTTAAAATTTGTTTTTTTATATCATTTTTCCTCTTGTATCACTTTTAACCATTATAATAATTTCATTATTATCTCATGTTGTCAGGTTTTGGGCTGCGACTGTGCACGAGAGGTGATTTATAGTTATTATTAGTATTGTTATCATCATCATCATCATCATCATCATCATCGTAGGTGCAGAATGTGGAATAAAAAAAAAGAAAAGATGATATCTCTGCATCGATTTTCATCCTTTTTTCAAAAAACTGTCCATCATGAGTCTGATGATGTTACAGGAGTGACTTAAATTTTATCATCTGTCTGTGAACGTCAGTGTGTGTGTGTGTGTGTGTGTGTGTGTGTGTGTGTGTGTGTGTGTGTGTGTGTGTGTGTGAAAAACAGCTGATGCATAAACAGAAGAGTATCCTCTGTGGAGTATCTGCAATGAACTGAATCCCTTTAAACAAACACACACACACCGACTCTACGCAGTTTACTCACCTGTCCTGCAGGCGGCGCTGCTGCTCAGGTGATAGGAGAACCTCATGGTGCCGAACTGACTGGAGAAGGAGGGAGGAGGAAGAGGAGGCGGAGGAGGAGGAGGGAGGCTGAACCCCAGCAGGGCGCTACGAGGCCGGTTCAGCTGCATGCCGACGACCCCGAGAAGAGAGGGACACCTAGGGGACAGGTAGGACAGTCCTCAACCTGCGCGGAGGTCAGAGGTGAGTCCGGAGCAGCTGATGAAGAGCTTCAGCTTGTTTCCTTTTTCTGTGTTTCAGTTCATATTTATGTTCGTCTGACAGTCTGAAAAAGAGAAAGTTGATTTCCGCTTGAAATAAAACGTGGATTTCGTCTGAACGGTCAGTTTGTGTCTCATAAACAACAAGTGTTTATTTCCAGCGGATAGATTCAGAAATCTGAAACGTTTCACACATCAAAGTTAAACTGCAGCTTTTGTCTCTTTTTAAAACAGCCATGTGGAGCTCAGAGTCTCCTCCTTCATCCTCCCTCTCTCTCTCTCCCATCTTTTCTTTCCTTTCTGTCACTCTTTTTTTAAGAAAACTTGAAAAACGCTCTCCTCTCCATCTCCGTCCTCGTGTCTGTCGTCTCCGACTTCAGAGGATCCGCACATACATTCGGTCCATCGGCGGAGGATTCAGCTGCTGCGATTCAAGAAGAAAAAAAAAAAAACATCCTCAGTCCTCTTCTTCTTCTTCTTCTTCTTCTCTTCTTCTTCTGCTGCTGCTGCTGCTGCTCAGCTGTTTCCAGTTTCCTGTCGGTCAAACTGTTCAGAGATCAGATCAGACGCAGCGTGGACGGAAAGAAAAGTGACAAAGAACTTTTCACAGACTGATCAACACGTTTCCTCCTGAATGTGCAGAGTCAGCGCTCCCTCCGGATCACTCTTCTCCTCACTTCTCCTCCGTCGGCTTCGCTCTGAACGCTTTTCATTCTTTCATTCCAGAGTCAGTTTGTCCACAGAGACACACAGAGAGAGAGAGACAGACAGACAGACAGACAGGCTCGGCTTCAGGCTTTTGTGTGAAAATCTGATCTGAGCTGCAGACCAAGACCACAACTCCTCCTCCTCCGTCCAGACATCTGATCCCAGACCAGCCCTCCCCCCCACCTCTCCTCTCCTCTCTCTCCTCTCTCTCTCTCTCTCTCTCTCTCTGTGGTCTGTTTCTCATTTTCTCTCCTTTTCTTTTTTTGTTTTTTGAGGCTGAAATTTGAAGCAAAAGGAAAACTGTGGAGAAACATTCCAGCAGGGTTTTTTATTTTTCCTCTTTTGCAGACACAGTCAGTCTGAGCTCCACTGATTCTCCTCCTCAGGACATTTTAAGATTTTCTGAGTCAGTTTAAAGCAACAGATTAAATGAAAGTTCTGGACGATTGAAGCAGCGTGATTCTCCGCCAGCAGAGGGCTCCAACTCTGAGCTGAATAACTCTGCTTTCTCAAAATTACTCATTTTCTCTGTTTTACACATTAAATTAGATTTCGTTCATCCTCAGACGGGAAACTTTTGATTATTTCTACATATTGATAGCTGACTTCCTCATATTTGACAGTTGAGGTGCTGCGTGTCATGAGTAGTTGCCTCCTCAAAATGACGCTGGAGTAAGCAAGGACGTCAACGCATCCTCGCCGGAAGGAGCTAAGACGCGACAAAGAGACGCAAGCGAGGGAGCGAGGAGCCACGTTAGCCGAATGGAAAGCAGCCGTTGTGTCGGTGGATAAATGAAGATCTGCTACTACAACTACAGCTCCCATCAGGCTTTGTGTCACTGTGATTCTCCTGATGTCCTACAGGGGGCAGTAGTGATGTATGTGTGAACACCAGGTTAAACATGTCAGAGACGCATTTCTCTCTTTAAAACCCAAAACTCAGTTTTATTGATTCATATTGATAGAAAATATTCTGATTAAAAGTTTTACAGCAGAACAAAGTTTTACTTTCCTCAGTGAGTCTCTGATCTTCTGCTGCGCAGGCTGTAACGAGCCTGATGAAGAGGATGACATACAGGAGGAAAGAGGAAAGGTCAGAGGTCATGCAGAGGTCTTTGTTTTTCTCTGTTTTACACAGTTTTGTTTCAAATCATGTGTGTTTTTAAAAGGACCAGTGTGCAGGATTTAGTGGCATCTAGTGGTCATTCTAAATGAACACACCCACCCCCCACCCCCCCTCACCCTCCTCTTCCAAGGATGTAGGAGAATCAGGTGGGACGCTCCGGGTCTGAAAAGTGAAGCCAAAGAGGAAGTGACTTAAACCTGCATTCTCTCTAATGGCCAGCAGGGGGCGACTCCATTGGCTCCAAAAAGAAGCCTGTTTGTATGGAAGTCTATGGCAAAATGACCCTCACTTGATTTACTACCTCAGTAAACACTTTCCAGATGAGTTTATGGTCTCAATTGCTAATTTCAAGTCTTCTTCAATACAGCATGATGTTCATTTTGTAAATTATGGCCCCATATTTAAAGTAAAATAGACGATAAAGCAGGCTATGCTGTAGTTGGACCATGGGGAGCTCCTCCATAGCTCCAGGCCCTCGTCCAAATGTGGTCACTTCTCATCACTTCTGGCTCCGGAAAAACCAAGATGGCGACGGTCAAAATGCCAAACTGGAGGCTTCAAAACAGGAGTCCACCAACCAGCGGGTGACGTCACGGTGGCTACATCCAATACAGTCTATGATGAGAACCTACGGTGGCAACGAAACTTGCTAAAAACATGAAAGGCCCCCTCTAGAGCCAGTGTTTGGTTTGTCTGTTCTGGGCTACTGTAGAAACATTGCGGGCTCCGTGGAAGAGGACCCGCTCCCTCTGTAGATATAAAGGCTCATTCTAAGGTAACAAAAACACGACTCTAATTTTCAGGTGATTATACACTAAAACACACTCATGAATATTATATTCCGTTCCTGCCAAGTCCGTTTAGATGCCACTAAATTCTTCACACTGCACCTTTAATAAACTTATTACAGACAGGTAGATCTACCTGTCTGTCCTCCACCAGGATGCTGTAGACCAGCGGGGACGAAGAGGAGGAGCGGCGAGGACGTCTGCCTGGACTCACTGAGGCACTGTGGGTAGCGGTCCTCCGCACTGAGGCATTGTGGGTAGTAGTAGTGTATGTCTGCAGCGTGGTGTCAGCTGCTGAGGTGATGACTGTACTGCTGAGAATACTGTCGGTACTCCAACCTGCAGAACACACAGGTATCATGTAGTACTGTCCAAAAGTATGTGGACAGCAGCTGGTTCAACATCTCTGAGCTGTTTCTGATTCATCACATTTATTAGGGACCGAGCCCAAAAGGCAGAGGACTACTGTAAAACAGTAAAACAGTAGTCCTCGTCTATCGGCGAGGACCCTATTGTTTTTCGTGTGTTTGTTTGTTTCTTTCTTTCTTTATTATTACGTCACTTAAACCCTTAATTTGACCCCATAAACATGTTCAAAAACTCATCAAATTTGGCACGCACATCAGGTCTGGTAAAAAATTTGATAAAATGTAAAAATTAACACCCAAAGTGCCAAAATGTGCTCTCTAGCGCCACCTATGTAACTAAAATGGCTGCCACGACCCGCAGGAATGTCGTAGAGAGATCAAACCGAAGCTCAATTATTCGTCTCATCAAGACCTACAAATCATACACTAACACCCCTGACCTAAATACAACAGGAAGTCCGCAATTAGCCTTTCAATATAAGACTTTGCCCCGATTTTGGCCCCCAAGCAATAGCTATCTCCTCCGAGGGCGTTAATGGTATCAGCTTCAAACTTTAATAGATGACTTATGACACTATACTGAAAAAAAGCCACATCACCCTTATAATGTAAAACAATGGGGAGGCATGAACTTTATATGTATGCATGTATGTAAACTATAAGTCTAAAACAGTCAAACTCCAAATAACTACTAATACAGCTGCTGAGAGGTGAGACAGGTACTGACTCGTGTGTGAGAGGTGAGACAGGTCTGAACTGTCTGTGATTGGAGACACCAGCGTGCTGCATTCCTCCTCCTCCTCCTCCTCCTCCTCCTCCTCCTCCTCTTCTCTTCTTATCTCCTCTTTTGTCCTCCTCGGTGTCGCCTCTCTTCTTCTTCTTCTCTCTGTTCTCTGGAACACAGTTGGTAGTTTGAATCCCATCAGTCAAACATTCAGACAGACGTGTATTAAAATGCGTTTCCTGTTTTGATGATTACAGCCTACAGAATTATTATCAGACATTGAAAAGCAGCAACATTTAATTCATTCAGCCAAGAACTTCCTGTTAGTGCAACAGCTTTTCATTTATTTTAATTTGTCTCATGCATGTTCCTGATTTTGATGCAGTCTGTCTTTGATCTCACAGTCGGACCCCCAACCAGAGATTTCACAACGTTACAGGAATTACACTGAAGGATTGTATATTATAATATTAGGGTGATATTTATATTTTAGGCTCTCACCTTCACATGCTGCTGAATCTCTTCAGTCTTCTCCTGCCGCTGCCCTAAAACCTCTGCAGACACACACAGTTTATTTTACAACCATCAGATGTCCCATTAAATATCTTTAAAAAACAAAAATGTCTGTTGATGTTATTCATGTCTGATATGTTGTTAACAGATTATTAAAAACGCAACTATCAAGATCGACCTCGAAAATGTGTTTCCGCCCTTTTGTCCACCTTCATTTACCTTCGTTAGAGAGGAGAATTATATCTGACTGGTTTATATTCAATCTGTCAGTTTGATTCTTTAACACAGGCCTGTATAAGAGGACATGCAGTTTAGTTTTGTGGGCAGCAGAGGGCAGCACAGCCACATCTGATGATTAATGCTCCTGCTGATCTCTCAGTCTCCAGCTGGACAGAACAAGCTGCAGCTCACCTGAGTCTACAGGTATCTGTCAGGCTCTAGTTTGAACCAATCAGCAGCCTCAGAGCTGATGCGTGCGCGCGTGCAGCTGCAGTTCCTCTACTGTCCACCGGAGGCCGCTGTGATCGAACGCTCTGCTGTCGTTCTTCGCGAACTTACCTGCGTGCTGCAGCGCCTCCTGCAGGCTGCGCTGCGTCTCCCTGAGCTGCTGCAGCACCTGCAGACTCTGCTGCACCGGGTCTCTGTACCGAACACACACACACAGCAGAACGCACACTCCGACACACACCATCAACCGCCGCAACATGCTCACATACAGGGTGATCAGCTCCTGCACACACAGAGAAAATACAAGTTCAACTGCGACGTACAGCTGTAAAAAAAAAAAAGAAAAACAAATGAAATACCATCAGTTAGGTGTTTCGTTAACATGTCGTCAGGCATTATGTCAACGTGCCATCTGGCTTTACGACATCATGTCAGTGTGTGTGTCAGATTTTACGATATTACAGTGGTGTGTCGGGTTTTATGACGTGTGAGTGTGTCATTGGATGTTAGATCAGTGTGTCATCAGGCTTTACGACGGTGTGTTTTCAGGTGTTACGTGGGTGTATCGTACATTACGTTGGCGTGTTGTCAGGCTTAACGATGATGGTGTGTCGTCGGGCGTTACGTCTGTGTATTATTGGGCGATAACATCGGTGTGGCGTTGAGTGTTATGTTTGTTTGTCATGGGCTTTACGACGGTGTGCCACTGGGCGTTATATCTACATGCCGTTGAGCATGACGTCAATGTGTCATCAGGTGATACATCAAGGTATCATTGGACGTTCAGGTGCTCAAAGTTTTACTTAAGTGAACATACTGACCATGTGTTTGTGTTCAGGATGGTCTGAGCTCATCACAAACTGGCAGATCTTCCTCTCCAGGTAGAAATTCAAACACACCTGACCCAACAGCACTAACCTGCGCACACACACACAATTTATTCATTAACTATGAAACTGAATTATGAGGACACCTGGACAGGTGAGGAGGGGGAGGAGGAGTTACCTGGCTCTGGAGGAGCGCTGGGTGGAGGTGAGGAGGAAGGAGGCGCAGAGAGCAGCAGCGTTGTAGAAGCAGGAGCTCAGACTGTGAGCCTCCGTCAGCAGGAAACTCTGCAGGAAGGAAACTCTGTTGAAGAGTTCGGACAGCGCCACCTGCTGCTCCCTGGAGGCACTGCTGAGCTCCAAGAACACCGACTTCAGACCTGAGACAGGTGGAGAAGAGACATCACAAGCGTTTCTTTACCCTGAATACAGTCTCCAAGAGTAAAAACATATATTTTACCCTGAGTAGAGTCTTTCAGGGTGACTCTCAGCTCCTCTCCATTGTTCAGGATCTCCTGTTGCGCCTGTAAGGCAGCACTCTGGGCCTCAATAAGGTCTTCAGCCATCTGCCTGGTGGACTGAAGCTGCTCGGCTACACCTGCTGAACTCTCTGTGAGTCTGACACACACACACACACACACACACACACACACACACACACACACACACACACACACACACACACACACACACACACACACACACACCCTGTCAGTCAAACTGCTGGGTTTGAAGAAACCCAAGAAGGTCTGTAAGTGAAGGTTAAAGGTTTACACACTTACTGCCGTCTTCCCTCCACTCTTCCTCCCTTCTTTCCATCAGCTCAGTCTCACCTCCTCTTATTCTCTCACACTCTCACTAGCTGCACATTAACTGTGTGTTTCTATGTGTGTGTGTGTGTGTGTGTGTGTGTGTGTGTTTCACCTGTCCAGGTGTGTTACCTGTGCATGGTGTTCTCAGCTCGGCTCTGCCAGGCTTCAGACTGCAGGAAGTGACAGATGGAGTGAGCGTGGGTGAAGAACTCCGTGTAGGTGTTAAAGGCCACAGCGTCCATCCCGGCTGTACACCTGCTGACCTCTGACCCCTCAGGGCATGATGGGAAATCCCTGCCTGAGCTGACAGATGTTACAGATTTAACAAAACATATTTCTGACTCTATGTTTCATTTATTCACTTACATACAAGGAAAGTATTGACTAGTATTTTATTACTTCTTTTCTAACTCAAGAATTTCGTTATTTCTCGTGATTTATTTTCTGTCTTTTTGTCCTGAGTATCTCATAATTCATACAGTAATTAGATACAGGCGGTAAACAGACTGTGATTACAGTTTAATGGCTCCATCTGAGACAAATATGAAAAGCTCAGCGTTTAGTCTCAACAGAAACTAAAGTCAGGAGGAACAAATAAAACACTGAGTGACCAAAATATTGTGATTTAAGTTGAAATTTGTCTAAATATTAGAAAGATATAGAAGACTGTAAAACTCAGTATCTACTGTTCAACATCAACATCTGAGATTATGACACATAATGTGTGTTTTTAGGGCTGATTCTGACATTTTTAAACAACATCTGTTTTTAAGCAGAAAAGTACGTAAATAAAAAGGATTTAGAAAGATCTACAACCAGAAACAATGTAGTCAGATTACATTTTAATGAAGGAATTCCAAGTTTATTTTTATTTATAAAACATTTAAGTCAAGTCAGTTTTATTTATATTGCACAATATCACAATTCACACACAATTTAAACTCTGTACAACATATAAAATCCTCTATCATTGGACCCTCACATCGGATAAAGGAAAAACTCCCCATAACAAGAAAAACTTTACAATAAAATATACAACAATAAATGTGGACAACAGCTCTGCAGTTCTCTTATAGATACAGTAATTACTTATATTGTATCTATATTGTATTTTGTTGTACACAATATGTGTTTCCTGCAGTCAACATATTGTATTTTACAGTATATTTAAATGGTTGTGGTTAGTTTTACAGGAGCTTTACTGACTCACAGTCACTGCTGTCAGTAAATGTAACACTGACGATAAACGTTTAAAGCTTATTGATACAGACTGAGAGCAGCTCGTGTTACCTGCTCAGGTGACAGTGGGTGAATCTCAGCGCTATCCGGCTCTGGCTCTCTGACGTCATGTCCCTGCAGAGTGAGTCCAGGTGCTCCAGAGCGCGCGCCCAACACTCTCCGTACCTGGGCTGAGCCGCGAGGCTCCACACGCGCCGCAGCTCCATCCTACCCCGCTCAGAGTCCGGACCGGAGTCGGCGGAGGGTCCGGGACCGGCGCACAGTCCGGGTCTCACCGAGCCGCTCAGCAGCAGCAGCAGCAGCAGCAGCACCGCAACCAGCCGAGAGACCATGTTCACCTGTCTGCAGGTCAGTCTGGCAGCCAATCACAGAGACAGATTTTCACCTGGTCAGAGGTCATCCAGAGGTCATGAGGGGTCGCGCCTCTTTATCTGTTTTTTTTATTATTATTTTAAAAATAATTTGAATAAGTCAGGTCAGTCTGCATGTCTGAAACAGGTTTTATGCATTAAAAGTAGTTTGATGTTTGTAAAATTGATTAATGATCTGATTTTGTTTCAGAGGAAAAACGTGGGTTTGAATATTTAAAGGACAGGTTCTCAATTTTTTTTAAGAGTGTCTATAAACAACAGTCAGGTGTCCATAGTAACAGTGAAAGAGGTTTTCCTCGCTGTAATCATTCCTCCTGTTCATACTGGATATTAAAAGATCCTTCAAATGTGCTTTCAATGGAAGTTATGGAGGCCAAAATCCACAGTGTGTCCACACAGTCATTTAGTGCAAAAATGCACTAAATAAATAAAGCTTATTATTATCTTCTGTATTCTATATATTAAATATATATATTTCTGTATTTATTCATGATTTTAAATCAGTTTAATTCTGATGTTGTTGATCTTAAAACTTTCTAATCATCTTTATTTATTGACTAATTACTTTTAATGTTATATATGTGTGTATTTTATTCTGCATCTTGTTCTTTCTACACCTGCGCTCTGTATAACACTTTGTGATGGTAACTTTGATAAGTGCTGTTTAAATAAACATTATTATTATCTTTATTATGATTAAATAAAATAGTCACAAAAACAGTGAAAACAGCAAAGAGGTGCGTTTTATCTGAAATGTCAAACTGACAACATTCATCCCTTCATATGTTCATGTGTTCATTGATGATCTGACCTCCGGCTCTATGTGAGACAGACTGAATAAACTCACAGTGACAGCCAGCAGATGGCAGCAGTGCATCATGGGACCTGGAGTCCAGCAGGTTCCTCTGAGGACGCTGAGGTCACGTCCTCTTTCATCTGAAGGTTTCTCAAAACTGTTTCTGTTTCTGATCAGTGAACACATCAAGTCTCATGTTCACATTCAGCTCCGACACGTCTCATCCTGTCATCAGCGTTTATATTTTATCTCTAAAAGCTTCGTGTGCTGCGACAAAGATCTGTAAGATTAAGGCGACTTTCTCAAACTCAAACAAGACATAAATATCCTTCAGATATGTGTGTTTCTACAAAAATGTGTGTTCTTGACACTGTTTTTTTTACCCTGAGTTTAGTCTCTCAGGATGAATGTTTTGTTTTAGTTTGTTTGTTTTCGTTTTTGTTTTTCTTTACCCTGAGTAGAGTCTCTCAGGATGTGTGCATTCTTATTTTACCTTAAGTAAAGCCTCTCAGAAAGAGTCGTGTTTTTACCCTGAGTGGAGTCTCTCAGGATGTGTGTGTTCTTATTTTACCTTAAATAGAGTCTTTCTTTATTAGTGTTTTTTTTAACCCTGAATAGAGTCTCTCAGGATGTGTGTGTTCTTATTTTACCTTAAGTAGAGCCTCTCAGAATGAGTGGGGTTTTTGCCCTGAGTACAGTCTCTCAGGATGTGTGTGTTCTTATTTTACCTTACATAGAGTCTCTCAGTATAAGTACATTTATTCACTACTACTTCTCATTGGCTATAAATCTACACTGTCAAACACTAATATTTATTCACTCCCCGTTGCTGAAGTCACCATATCTGTCTCCACACAGGTTAAGAGCTTTAGTGTTATCCTGGACAAGTACTCTTTCTTTCTCCAGTCATATAAACAGTGTCTCCCACATTGCCTTTTTTTCCATCTGTGAAACATCTCCAGACTGCGCCCTGTTTTAACACAACACTCCATGGAAGTCTTAGTTCACGCTTTGGTCCCGTGTGATCCCGGCAAACATCCCCGACAAACTTATCCACCGACTTCCAACTCATCCAGAACTCTGCAGCGCAGATTATCACATGTTCAAAGTCCACTGAACATGTCACTCCCCTGCTGATTCAACTGGCTCCCCGTGTCACGACGGATTAACTTTTAAAATATTATTATTAACATTTAAAGCTCCTCATAATCTATCCTCTGCTTATCTCACAGACCTCCTTCACTCCTGCTCGCTCCCTGCGGTTTTCATCTGCAGGTCTACTCAACCTCAGCACAGCACGTCTATCAGAGTCTCCTCCTCTGCTGCACCCTCACATCCGCATACTGGACTCCATTACAGAACTCAAAAACTGCTCTTAAAACTCATCTTTTTAAAACAGCTTACTCACTTTAACTGCATCTTATTTTATACTACAATATCGATTCTGACTCATTGCTGAGCTCTGTTGCTTGTTGCGGTTTTTATTGTTGATTGTAATGTTTTATTACTGGTACTTTGTTGTTTATTGTATGTTTTTTTTACTGATCTTGTATGATAAAGGTGACTTTGAGTGCCACAAAAGGGGCCATTAAATAAAATGTATTATTATTATAAGTGTACTTTTTTTCTACCCCGAGTAGAATCTCTAAGGCTTTGTGTTTATTTTTTTACCCTGAGTACAGTCTCTCAGGATGTGTTCTTAATTTACCTGAAGTAGAGTCTCTAAGTATGAGTGTTATTTTACCCTGAGTAGAATCTCTAAGGCTTTGTGTTTATTTTTTTTTTTACCCTGAGTACAGTCTCTCAGGATGTGGGTTCTTATTTACCTTAAGTAAAGTCTCTTAGTACAAGTGTTCTTTTGACCCTGAATAGTATTTTTAAGGTGATATGTTTTTTTACCCTGAGTACAGTCTCTCAGGGTCTCACGGTGACTCTAAGCTCCTCTCCGTTGTTCAGGATCTCCTGCTGTGCCTGTAAGGCAGCAACTCTGCACCTCAATCAGGCCTTCAGCCATCTGTCTGGTGGACTGCAGCTACTCGGCTACACCTGCTGAGCTCTCTGAGTCTGATGCACACACACACACACACACACACACACACACTGTCAGTCAAACTGCTGGGTTTGAAGAAACCCAAGAAGGTCTGTAAGTGAAGGTTGAAGGTTTTTTCTCTTCTCTCGTGTCGAGTCTGGTTTCTAATGTTCACTAACACACTCGTAGCCGTCTTCCCTTCACGTTTCCTCTTTTATTTCCACTCCATCAGCTCAGTCTCACCTCTTTTTATTCTTTCACACTCCCACCACCTACAGATTGACTGTGTATTACTGTGTGTGTGTGTGTGTGTGTGTGTGTGTGTGTTACCTGTCCAGGTGTGTTACCTGTACATGATGTTCTCAGCTCGGCTCTGCCAGGCTTCAGACTGCAGGAAGTGACAGACGGAGCGTTTCTCTACCATCATCTTTTAACAACTTCTTCAAATTTATTTCTCAAATTCATTCTCATAACAGCAGTTTGATTATTTCCTGCCGCACAGATATGAAAGAGCTCGCTGGATTATGAATTTTTTAAAAAGAAATCGTCATCGCATTTAATTGTCTATTTTTATCATTTTCCTTCATGTTTGTTATTTATTTTCATTTGATTCATATTTTGTATTAAATCATATTTTATTCATTTGTTCAGTATTTTTCTCTGTTTTTCTGAAGTTTTACTGTCACATTTTATTTCTGTTGTCTGGATTTTATGATGTTTTATGTGTGCAAAAAAAGAGAGAAAAAAATCTAATTAATATATAATTATGTTTTTGGGTTTGTGGCTGAATTAATATTTGATTAATAAAATACAATCAACAGAGTGTTAAATATTTCACCGTCAGCTTTGCTTCCCCTTTTGTGACATTTATATAAAAACAAACATTTATTCACTTGTTTAATTTAAAGTTTAACCCCAAAACTTCCAGCAACCAATCAACATGTTTGACAGACGCAAGTTTATTGTTGAGATTTGGAAGGTGTGTGTGTGTGTGTGTGTGTGTGTGTGTGTGTGTGTGTGTGTGTGTGACCTGTGACCTACATTTACCCAGAACACCTTTCTCTGCAGGTTTGTTGAGACGTTTATGTCTCTTCACATTAATATGTTTCCATCCTCGGAATTTGAAAAGACGTGACTGAGGGAAACGAGGGATTAAGAGAGCTAGAGTGAACTTTTCTCTCCTTGTTGTGAGGAGACAAAAGTCATGTGACTCCTCCGATAAACACACCTGACAGGTAGGAGTTCCACCTGCTGGAGGAAAAGCTGTGATGGTTTAAACTCTTTTGAGTCCAACAGACAAACTGCCTGTTAGACCAGAACTGAGTTGTAACCACACTGACTTCATGCAGTGATCAGTCAGGTGTGTGCAGGTGTGAGAGAAGTTTGTACTTCTGTTATTTTTTCATCTGGAACCTGAGTGAAACACCATGAAGCAGCAGCAGCAGCAGCATGAGGAGAACAGCAGGTAGAAACAGAGACTGCAGACGTCGACTGACCTCATCGTGTGTGTTTCTTCAGCTGTGAGCCTTTAGTTTGGACTTTAATGAAGAAGAAAAGTTCACAATTTCTCAAGTGTGTCTTAAAACAACAGTCAGGAGCCCAAATAAACAGTGAAACCTGTTTTTCTTGCTGTAATCATTCCTGCTGTTCATACTGACCGTTGGAAGATCCTTTCATAATGACCTTACAATGGAAGTGATGGCAGACAAAAAAATGTATTTAAAAGTTTATCTAAAGCTAATATGAAGCTTCAGCGTCCAGATGAGTCAAATCAAGTAGATATCTTTCAACATTACAGTCTTTTTAGTGCCAAAGTTCCTCTTTTTGTTACTATACTTCCACCTGCAGCTCAACAGGGAAACACTGTCTGAGGAAACACAAAGAGGGAATTTGATGCTAAAAAAGACTGTAAATGTGTCAGATATCCACTTGATATGACTAACTCAGACTGATGAAGGGTCTTATGAGTTGGACTATATTTTCCTGGCGAGGAGCAGTGACTTCCTGAGTCTCTGCTGGTTGCCGGGGCGCCTGACACATCATCAACCCTCTGAAAACCTCAACATGTTTTTACACTTCAGTTAATGTACAGATTAAACACACAAGGTACTGTAACATGTTAATTAGGTTGCTAATATACTTGTTTTTTAACTCTCATCATGTGTTGGTTGTGCTCATGTTTAATTTAATTTACTTATTACAGTCAGAATGTTATTTGTAAATTAGGAGCCTTTTTGAAGAACCTTTATTTAAGGTTTCATTTACCTGCTGGCTGCCGTTGTTCTGCTCTTCTTTTGTATGTTTTTTTGTGTTTGTACTCCAGACAATGTGATCAGGGTGTCAATAAATCAAATTGAATTAACAATATGAGTCCACAAGATATGATTTTGTATTGTATCGTTATCATAAGATGTAATTCAGCACATGACCAGTGGGGGCAGTATCAGGCAGCAGACTCAGATCACCTCAACAAGGAAGGACAGTTGTCCACATGTGGAGCAGGTATATATGATCACAGGGACGGATGTGCAGTCAGAGCGACATCACCGCGATGTCGACATGATCTCAACATCAATATTAAAGTTGCCTCCTTGAGTGTCGCCATGGTTTCTGTTTATGTTGTGCAAAAGCAGAAGTAAACAATGAAGATATTCTGGTGTTAATAAGGATGATTCAGCCCTAATTTGTCCTCTCATGATACTTTTTTTTAACTCAAACTGAACAGTGAGTACACAAGAAGGTGTGTGTGAGCTGTCTGTACATACATGTTGGTAAAAAGTAACAGCAGCACTAGAGGTGGTGGTAGGAGGATCCAGTCTTTATGCTAAGCTAAGCTAACTGGAAGCTTCATATTTATCAATAAGGGTTTTATTCATCTGTTTATCTAACTCTCAGAAAGAAAGAGAAGAAGTGTATTTCTCAAATTGTTGAACCATTCCTGTAAGTTGGGAGTCTTTTCAGTCGTCACCTCAGAGCAGTTCAGCAGATCAGTTTTTTACCCTGAAACATCTTTTTCCAAGTATCTGTGAAACAAAACCCCTGCGGTTCACTTTAAACTAAATCTCAGCTGTCAGACTGATGATAAAAATGTGAAGATGAGTGTTGAGGCAGTGTGTGAAGCTGTGAGTCAAACAGTCAAGACCACCACAGATCAGGGGACAACAAACGCTTTTAGTTAGAAAGAAAAATAAGAAAACAGGTAAAAACTAGTTTGTCTACAGCGACAGTGTATTGGAGTTTCCACTGAATTCCAACCAGAGTAAAAGCAGAATATTCATCCTCAATATTAGCAACTATGAAGTCACCACACACATCACTACTAAGTCTAGAAACACAACATGGCTTGGCTGACATGGTGGCTTCTGGCAAGACGCACAATATTATAGGCACTAAACTCTGGAACATGCAATATGGTGGCTGGTTACTGTAGTTTGTGCCGGGTCGAGTCCTGTGTTGTGAGTCAGTTCACAGAGGGACGTTTGAATTCAGACCAGGAGTCTGCTGCTGCAGAGTGACAGCATGCTAACAGGCTAAACTGCACTGAGCAGACTGGGCGGCAGGCGGAGCGGCACGTACGCAGAGGTGAGACCGCTTCAGCCTCAGGTGGACAAACTACACCTGCGTGACGTCACCATGATGCAAACAGAGTGACCAAAGCAGACAAAAAAGTCTATTTGAGGCACAGATTTTTATCCAAGAATGAAGACATTCACTTATTTTTCTTATCAAGGGGTGAACAGCTCAATTTTCCAACGTTGCTAAAGTGCTGGAGCCCCCCCCCAAATCACCCCCCCCCCCCCCCCCATCCCATTACCCCCCACCCCTCCCAACAAACATAAAGGTGCAAAGACAGAAGTTTACTGATGTCAAAACCGCTGAGTGAGCAGAAACTTTCCAGCAGCATCTGTAGGTTCAGATCTGAGAGCTCAGAGATGATAATGTGATTTTTTTTTTTTTTTTTTTGGTTGTTATTTAATTTACTTAATTTGAAATGTTGCATCTTATTTTCACATTCTTTCATTTTTCTGAGCTGTAAGGGTCACAGTTTAGTACATAATGCAGTCCTGATGTTTGTGGATGTGATTGCACAGTTTCACCACCAGGTGGAGCCTTTGAGCTGAGCAGGTTTTGAACTGGGAGCAGTCAAAGAAGAAGAATGACGTCTTTCTCGCACAGTTGCCGAGTCTGCTTATTATAAGCGACTTATGGCTTGTTTTTCTGTAAAGCCGCTTACAAATATTGGTTGTCGCGGGTTGCGTTTTTTTTTTTTTTTGGGTAGGGGGGGGCTTGTTCCTGAAGTGTAGTTGCTTATTTGGGCTTTACTTCCTGTACGTCTAATGTTAAATAAACTGACTGAGCTCCATCTAAGTTGTCAAAAATATCGCTGCCTGCTGTCAGAACCACGCATGTACTAGCCGCCGACGTTAAAATCCTTAGCTGGTGGTTCACGTGTTAGCACGTGAACCACGTAACGTTAGCAAGAGTCCTTGCTGTCTCCGTCTAATAAAGTGAAAACACCTTAAAACATAATCTTAAAAAAAAAAAAACTTAGCAGATGTTTTTGATATTATTATTGTTATTTAAACGCTTGATAGTTTGTCCTGATGCAGGATCCGTCCACTCCTCTTCCCTTCCAAGCACACAGGTGACAGTGAGTGAGACATTTACAATCAAAATCACACGATTGATGGAGTTTCTTTAGCTACTTCGCTAACAATGCCAGGGACTAAGTGGGCGAAGAGAAAAAAAAAAACTTTTTGGAAAGCCGAGTTGCTTCTTTGGGGCTTGTTTCTACCTGGTTGCCTGTTTCTCTTGTGAGATCTGCTGCTTTCTTGTGATGAGTTGATGATTTTAGCAGCAACCTTAAACCGAAGGGTGTAAGAACAGAGGATGTTGTATTGCTGTACAAACTGTAAAACCACCTGAGGCAAATGTGTAATTTGTGATTTTGGGCTATACAAATAAAACTAACTTGACTTGAACAGCAGATAATTACACTGCCGGACCGTATTGGTCGTCCGTGTGGCATCTCCTGCTTTAGCGTTGTTGCTCAGTTTGACGTATTTGTGAATTCACGTCGACTCTGCTACAGAAATCTCTCCCTGACGTGTGCTCCGCCCCGCAGAGGCTATCCTGAATGTAAGTACCCAGAAGTACTGCAGTAGTACTTGATTAAAGGCATAAAAACCAAACAGTTGGACTGCATGTGAACACTTTGTACCTCCTCTTAGTACCTTTTATTTTAACAGTTTTCACCGGTGAAGCAGTTTTCACAGAGTCCATCAGGTGTCATAAGGGGGTAGAAACTAATAACTAATAATGCTAATACTGCATGGATAACTAATTAATAATAATCTGTGCACATGGATTTACAAAAACACAATGTTGAACGATATTGCTAACAGTATCTGACCTCCATACTACAACACAGCCGGTAGCCTGCTGCTAACGGAGCATTCAGACCGAAACAGTCCTGCGTTAAAACGATGATGCAGAAGGGCGTGTGTTGTTAAAGGTTAACAGGTGAGACGTGAAACATGATCCAGGAAGTCTAGTTTGAGTATTGCATCACCAGACTGCCTCCGTTTAAATGAATGAAAGTCGAAATATCTCTGCGCTCAGCCCTGAAAAAGGTCACGTGAGGTCACGTTTCTGATATGGGTAATAGATCAGTATTGATCAGAGTGTCGTGTGATCATACTTTGACACTCGTTGTGCTCCCTAACAACAACCTGGGACTTTAGTTCCTGCTGCTACAGTAACTTGACAGTAATTTGAGAGCACAAAGAAGTCCTCATGACACCTGCTCTGCGTTTTCATGTTGACTGACCGCTGAAAGTGTATTTTGAAACTGGAAGCGAGCAGGTAAAAAAAAAAAATCTCTCCTGGGCGCTCTCAAATCTTTACTTACAGACTCAAATTTAGTTTTCTGCTCACTGAATAGTTTTGTGTTGCCGTCCCCAGCACATCTAACCCCCCACATGAAGCTGAAACCGGACCTCCGTCAGGGTTTTTCCTTCTGTGGAACACATCTTCCTTTACGCCACCGACCGATGGGCCCGACAGTAAAAACCCACACGGGGGTCGACCTCTGCGTACGTGCGGCTCCGGGTTGAAGGCCTGCAAGGGTCTCCGAGCGACATGCAGGCGGTTGATTGTACAAACTGGAGGAGTGCAAACTGTTCCAGACATTCAACACGAAGACACAATAAAAAAATGAGTCCATTTCCCACTCTTTCATTAAGACTGAAACTAAAATAAAGCTACTGTAAAAGTGGGTTTGGTTTGATATTAAAATGCGCTTCCTTTGGAAACAAAAAGACTACCAAAACAAACAGATTCAATGCAGACCAGAATGGAAGAATCTCTAACCTGGAAGAACTCGCTGCTTTTGAAATACTTGAAAAACGAATGAGGACTTCTGGAGGTTTTCTTATCAAACTTATCTGACTCGTCCGTTTTCTTTTTTTTTTTTTTAGGCTGTTTTAGTGTCTGTGAAGAGGAATCAAGAACACTTGAAGTTGTTCGAATATTTAAAATAGTATTCAAAGACTCACTTCAGGATGAGGTCTGTGTGGAGTGAACTTGATAAAAAAATACTCAATAAATCAGATTCGCTACCTGTAGGGGGCAGTCTGGAAGTGGATGGAAAAAAAACATTATGACCCTCCTTTTCTTATTGTGGGTTTAATGGAACATAAGGAGGAAAATAAAATGTGAGATTTCTAAGAAACCAGTTTAAGGTGCAAACCGCCGCCCCCACATCACCTCTTGAGGCTTTCAGTAAGGGAGTGTCAGTCAATAGGAGGAGTTTTTTAGTAAGAGACCGTCAGTCAAGAGCAGGACTTTAAATAAGGGACTGTCAGTCAGCAGCACAGCAATGAATAAGGGACTGTCAGTCAATAATATCAGAGTTTAAAGCTGTATAACGGAGACAAAACAATAAACTATCAAAATACGAAATAAAAAAAAAAAACTGGTTATATTCCGGAAGCAACGTTTCGTTCAGAGTAATGTGTTGTTAAGCGTTGGTTTTTAGTTCCAAACTACTCCCCCCCCCTCCCCATGGAGACTAGCGGGACACAACAGCTGCCTTTTGATTATATATACACACACACTTTTTTTTTTTTTTATCGATTTTTCCTTTTCGTTTTGTTTTTCCTATAAAAAGACACTATCCGTTCTTCTCTTCTGCTGTCCCTCAGTGCCGGGTTGGCTCTCAAATCCACAACTTTACAGAGTCTCCAGACAGAATCAAACGGAGTAGAATCTGAGAACGTCCTACCAGCTGTGTGACGCTATCCTTCTATCTGAAAACAGTGTAAAAACATGAATCCTCCATGGACAGCCCAGTCACACTCCTCTTCCACCTGGTGCTGACTCAGTCAGTCCACCGATCAGTCAGCCTGTTCATCAGCCCGACCGATCAGCTGACTCTCTCGCTGACGGCAGTCCGTGACTCTACCGTTTCCTCTCGGCTGGGGCAGGGAACAGCGGACTGGGGGACGATGTCTCTGAGCTCCCTGCCCTCACCTGCTGCCTCTGGCTCTGCCCGGAGCCTGGCCCGGCCCTCCGCCCCCGGCACGAGACCAACTCCGGCCCCAGCTCCTCCTGTAGGACCAGGAGGCATGGAGCTGGGAGGCCTTGAGGTGCTGTTTGACCCTCTTTCTCCTCCTAAAATCTCTCTGCTTTCTGATGCCACCGCCAGCCCCCCTCTTCCCTCCGCCCTGATGCCCTCCGCGCTGGCTTCCCGGCTTGGTAGGAGGCTTCCTCGGCCAGGCCGCGTGGTGCTCAGATCTTGGGGCTGTTCGCTCTGGTTCTGCTGAGAAGGGACCAGATTGGGTCTACTTAGGCTGAGAGATGGTCGGTGTGGCGAGAGATGCTGCAGGTGGGACCTGGCGAGCTGTGAGTGGGGCTGGGGTCGCGGCTGTGTTTGAATCCGCTGAAAGTGTGGTTGTGCTTGGGACTGGGGTGGCCTAGCTTGGGAGAGAGACTGTCTGGGCTGTGGTCTGTATTGAGTCTGAAGTTGGTGTTGCGAAGGGTGCCTTGTCTGCGGTTGAGGCTGTGCTTGATGCCTGGATTGCAGGTGAGGCTGAGGTTGGGCTGGGGTCCTGGACTGGGGTTGAGGCTGAGTTTGGGCTTGGGTCCTGGACTGGGGTTGAGGCTGAGTTTGGACTGGGGTTCTGGACTGGAGTTGAGGCTGAGTTTGGGCGGGGGTTCTGGACTGGGGTGGAGTCTGAGGTTGGGTTGGGGTCCTGGCTGCGGGTTGGAGTTGAGGCTGCAGTGACTGCCGGGGTTGGGGTTGAGATTGTTGTTTGAGCTGAGTTGGGGGTTGAGACGGGTGCCTGGGCTGGGTCTGAGGTTGGAGTGCTGTGGCGGACTGGGTTTGTGGATGTTGATGCCTTGTCTGGGGCGGATGGACGTGCAAGATGGATGGGGACTGAGAACGGTGTGACTGAGGTGGAGCATGCTGAGCCTGAAGCTGGGTTTGATGCTGGGTAGGGGGGTGGACAGGCTGTGATTGGGATTTTTGGGGGAAGGCCTGGGGCTGACTGTGGGTTTGGGGTTGGGGTTGTTGGGGTTGTTGGGGCCGTAGTTGCGGCAGGGTATGCTTGGTAGGAGAGGGTTGGGGCGCTGGGTATCGAGGCTGGGCTTGAGGCTGACTGGGAGACTGTGTCTGGGGATGTTGCTGGGGACGGGGTTGGGGCGGGTGGCGTGGTTGAGGGGGAGGATGCCGAGGCTCAGACAGGGACTGAGGCGCGGACTTGGACTGGGGTTTGGGGGGAGCTTGCTGGGTGTGCTGGGACTGTTGGGCGGGGAGCAGGGGCGTAGTCTGCGGCGGCTCGACTTCAGGTCTGGACTGGCTGGAGGATGCGGGGTGTCCGGAGGCTGGAGGAGGAGGAGGAGGAGGAGGAGGCTGATCCAATGTGGAGGCAGAAGACTGTTGATGCCGATGATGATGATGGTGATGGTGGTGATGATGGTGGTGTTTGTGAGGTGGCCGGTCCTTCCTTTTGTGGCTTTTTGATGGACTAATGCTACTGCTGCTGCTGCTACTCCTTCCTCCTTCTCCCGCTGCTCCTCCTCCCTCTCCTTCCTTATCACCTCCGTCTTCGCCTACTTCCTCTCCTCTGCTTCCTCCGTCTCCCGCCGCTATTCCCGTTTTCTCCTTGTGCTTCCTCCCTTTATGCATCTTGTGTCCATGTGATTGACTTTCCTCTGAGCCAGTAGGCTGCTTCTGTGATTGTGATTGGCTCTGCTCAGAGGGGGCGGAGTGAGGCTCTGAGGTTGGTGCTCCTTCCCCCGTACCTCCCCCCTCCCCACCTGCAGAAGACCTCCTTACAGTCTCAGTTGTTGTAGCTGCTGGAGTCTGAACGCTCTCCCTCTCCTCTATTGTCTCTCTAGTTTTGCGTTTTTTGATTGGCAGGGCTGTTTCCTGGACGACAGGTTTGGTGGAAGACTCCTTGGCCGCTCTCCGTTTGGCCTCAGCGGCCAAGATGGCAGCTGCAGCATAGCTCCCTACTGATGAGGTACCAGAGGTTGATGCTGAAGAGGAGGATGCTATTGCAACAGTCGAAGCTGCTGTGGCGGAGGCTGGTTTCCTGCCCCGTTTTTTGGGGGTGGTCTGCGGTGGGGCCGGAAGTTCTTGTTCTGATTTCCTCTTCCTGCCGGGACGGGACTTGGTGGACACCTGGGCAGGAGACACCACCTGCAGGGGAATTACCACATCAACAACAAGTAGCATTAGCGTCAGGATTGCATTTTTTAGAACTTCATCAACAGTAATAAACACTGCACTAGTGTTTGGCAGCAAGCATTTGCCTGACAGTCTCAGTTCTGACTTCAGAGGTAACCACCAGAGCTAAGTGCTGAAGTGTTTTAACCTCCAGTTCCTCCACTAAACCAAAGCTTCAAAAGACTGTCTGTAAGTTACAGTGTCAGTTACTCCTTGTAATGTGGTTTCATTTTGTAAATAACTGCTTTTATCACACAAAGTGGGGTTTTTCTGAGTGACATTTTGGTGGCAACCAGTAACCAAAATTTCAGGCTCCAAGATTTATTAACCGATTATCCCTTTTGGAAGTGTCTATAATGCTCCCACGGGGAATATCACATGCCCAAATCATCCCAACTAGCTCCTTTCAACAAGAAAGGACATAGTTTTATTCTAGGCTCCAAGTCCACAAAGCACATGTAGACCAGATGACTAAACCTCTGTGACCTCTCCAGTATCCTTGCAAAAATAAAAAGGCACAACCAGGACAGAATTCACTCTGTGGTTAAACATCTATCAAAGTCTCCTTTTCAGCTCTCTGGCGTAAACTTTTCCCCATGCTGAGAAGTGAAATATCACAATAATTAGTTCAAATGGGAACCACCATCCTGTCTGTCAGTCAATAACTACTGTCCAAGACCACGATTTACGTAGCCTTCAGTTATCTCCAGCCGAATCCGGTCGGCGTTTGGCGTCCGACATCTTGACTCATATCCCCAACCAAGATGAGCAGTTTGTCTCAAGTTTGGGTGGAAGTTGAACACTTTGCTGTCAAGCTCCTCAGCCAGATGTTTCCACTTCACGTTCAATACAAGTTCGGATTTTTCAGGTCCTCTCGTTCTCTTCTTCTTTTTCCTGCTGCCAAGCTATAAAAGCACGGGGGGGGGGGGGGCCCTACACCCTACACCTGCCCTTGTAGGTGGTGAGCTCACATAGCCGTATTCATCTGAACGACAGATTGATCATACCTTTGAGGCAGTGGAAGTGGTACCGGTGGTGGACTCTGCCTTGCTGAAGGGCATCTTGACCAACAGTTTGCCCGGAGTCTTCTCGACCACACGCTTCATGGCCACACCCTCTGTTGCCTGGCGCATCTTTCCGCTGCCTAAACACAAAGAAACATAAACACGTATACAAAAAAAAAAACTAAAGAAAACAAGAAAACTCTGCTAATACTTGAGTTTAAAGGTATACTATGCAGGATTTATCAGTCGGCGTTTGTAACCACACAGCATTCAAAGTTGGCCCCTCCTCCTTGGTTCGACACCAGAGCGAGAGAGAGAGAGAGCAGCGGCGGTCGAGCGAGCTAGAGAGTGAATGAAGAGAGCGAGCAGCGCTAAGAACAAAGCGGTGAATCAGATAAATAAAACGTTATTTTCTGATTGTTTCATGGCGGTTACGTTCTAAAGCACAAATAACCACACCCACACCCACACCACCCTGCGGGAAGGTGCCACATTGCCAGATTTTGAAATTATTATTATTATTATTATGAGCCTAAGCATTGCTTTTTAGGAAAATTCTGCATAGTATACCTTTAAATTAATGACTAATGACAATGTAATGACAGTTACATTTTTTTGTGTAAGTGGCTGTGTACCTTTGGGCCTGCCGCGGCCTCGCCCCGATGGTTTAACCACTTTTGGTTTCTTGGGGGGCCGCTTCTCACGGCGAGAGGGGCTTCCACGTCCGGTTACAGTGAAATCAAAATCGTTGGGGTCAGTGGTTGTGTCACCGACTTTCTGGAAATAGGCGATAAGCTCCACCTTGGAACGAAACGCCTTTCCCTCGGAGCTTAATAATAATAAGAGAATAACAACGAAACATCAACGCTGACGCAGTGTTTTTACTCTTGTCTCACAGAAAAGCATCAGAGCATCAGGTGTGGGTGTGGCTTACTTGATCAGGTAGACATCGAACTTTCCCGCTGAGCGTCCGGATTTCCTCTGTTTGAGTTTGCGGGTCCAGCCTTCAGGCAGCGACGGGTCATCGTACAGTGGCCCGCGGTCCCGGATGATGGAGCGCCGCTGCCTGGGTGAACCCGCAGACTCACTGCCGGCCGCTGACTCTGACCCCGGCTCCGAGGGGCCCGCCACTGGCTCCGACCCCTGCAGAGATTGAATGACATGAAACCAGCTTCTCATCCTCAACACATTAAATAATCTGAAGTTAAGCTGTTGGCTCCACCTTTCCTTACCTGGCTCTGTGACTCCACCCCCGTCTGCGGCTGCAGGGCGGCTGTCGCCGAGGCTGTGGTCTCCGCTCCCTGGTCGGCATGGCGACGTTCCCTGCGAGCCTTCTTGGTCTTACTGTGGGACCTGGCTCTCTCTCTGGTGGGAGGCTGGGGGTCAACTGGTTCCTCCTCTCCCTCTTGACCCTCCTCCCTGTGGAAACAAACGGCATCAACTTCTGTAAAATTTCCAAATCCGTCAATAACATCCACCTTACGTAGCGATTGGTCAGGTGTGGCAGGGTTCTCAATACAATACAATAAACATCCAGGAGAGTAGGGCTGGGTATCGGTACCTTTAAGGTATCGACCAAAATAACCCAGAACCAAGTGGTATCGAAACTTCTCCAGTGAAACGATACCTGCATTCGATCCTTTTTGAACCCAAACCTAGAAAAAAATGACTATTGTATGGTTTTACTCGCAGCCAATCACCGCAAAGCATTCTTCAATTTTATGCAATCTGTGATTGGCCCACTACCACAGCAGCTACAACCCATACAGTCTGCGGTGATAATACTTCATTATACAGTTTTATACAGTTATTTAATGAATATTTCAATAATTTGAACACTTTCGAAATGTATTTGTGTAAAAATAATTTGGATGAGGAGGAGTGGTGGCATTTTATGCAGCTGAATGCTTTCATTCAGATGATGGGTATCGAATGAAGTACTCCATTGGTATCAGTATAACTTTAAGGGCACTGGTATCATAATTTTTTAAACAATATTCAGCTCTACAGGAGAGGCCATCTGAAAGTTCACTCTATGAATTTGCAGGAGGAGGATGTGAACATTTACAACACTGACTGCAGATGTAGACAAACCATACAGTGTACAAACTAGTTTGCTTGAAGTAGAGCGAGGCTTTTTACTGTGAAGCTATTGCAGGAAGTGTTGGGTTTACAGCTGTTACCGATGTCCCTGAACGCACCAGCAGGAAGAGTTCTCACTCAGTCTCTGCTCTACATCAGCTCTGAGCCACATGACCCCCATGATCGTATCTTAACTTACACAAAACAATAGAGGTGATTTATCACTGACCGTGATGGATTAATAATCTGCAGCATTTTGAATCTATGAAAATTGATTTTCATAGAAAATAACCCGATGTCAGCGGCCGCCTGGAAGAAAAGATGAGTCTGAACACGGATGTGCGCTCCAGCTGTTCCTCCTCATTCTGCTTTAACTTCACACTTCAGTTGTCATGTGACGCTGCAGCGACAGACAGTCTGAAGGTTTCAACTCTTAAAAAACCAACAGGAGGGCTCATCCAGGTTCTTATAAACAGGAAGTGATGTTTACAACGACAAGACAGACACACTCACAACAGCTGATGTCTGCAAAAACACCGACACATCCTCTCTGTTACTTCTTCTTCTTCTTTGTGCTTTTTGATGCCATCCACAAACTGAAATATGGCACAGTTCACTTTCCTGACTGTATTTTATATTCTATTGATGTGTTTTATTACCATGTTTTTTATGTCTATTGCTTGGCAGAACATATCCTGTCCATCTGTCTTATTTAGGGGTTGCAACTAACAGTTATTTTCATTATCAATTAATTTGCCAAATATTTTTTTTAAACTAATTTTAGAACTAATATTGATGTAGTAGTTAATTTCTTTATTATATATTCATACTATGCCTTGCTGTTGGGGTCGTACATACAATGTTTCTGTTGTTGTGGGACGATTAAAGTGAAAAGTATATCTGGTAAAAAACAGTCCACAGGAAACAGGAAAGTCCTTTATGGAAATAAATGTTCATGTTGAGTTTTTCTTTGAAATTAAATATCATTCATTTTCATCGTGTTGACGCGGAGGCAGAGGTATCAGATAAGACATTATCTGAGTGGCTAAATACGAGTAGGAGTCTGTAGGGGGGGGGGGTTTCTGTAATGTGGGTGAACTGACGCTGGGTAATGTGTCATTTTTCCATCGATCAGACTGAAAGTGACATCCTGACCTCTGACCTCCTGACACCTCACGTACACCGGATACGTGAGACGTTTTAGTGTACTGACAAAACAGAATGTAAAACGTATAAATGCACACAACAACTACATTAAGATGTTACTTCAATCATGTAGAAACAATGGAGAAGAACAGAGGACATTAAAATGCATCATTATTATTATTATTACTTTTTTAAGAGATATCATATTAAATCTTTGCAGTGTGATGCAAAATATGAAAAAAAACAACAAAAAGTCTTCCAATGGTTATTGAGATCCCCTCCAGACATGTTTCACTGTATATAAAACAATCTACTTTAAATTAAAGCTGCTCGATAACGGCGAAAATCATAATCACGTCTTTTAAACAGTGGATTTCCTCCAACTTTAAATATAATTTAACTGAAAAACAAATAAATTAAATGTAAAAAAATTAGATAAACAAAGTAAAGAATATATAAATATATGTACATTTAAATAAATGATATAAAAATAATAAATAATAATAATTGAGATCAACTATGATGTAACACACTTCAACAACCTACTGAAAAAAATACAGCCGACAACATACAACAGACTAAATAATCTACTTTAAATTAGGGCAAAAATCATAATCATGATTATTTAACACGTTTCAACACTCATTGACCAACTTTAAATATAATTTAACTGCAAAACAAATAAATTAAATGTAGCTATAAAATTAGATAAATAAACAAAATATAAAAATAATAAATAAAATAAATTAAGATAAAAATTAATGAGATCAACTATGTTGTAGCGCACTTCAACAACCTACTGAAAACATTTGATAACATTAAAAGTAAAGTTAGGCTTTGTCGTAAAAAAGGCGAGAGACAGAGAGAGAGAGAGAGAGCAGCGGTGGTCAAGCGAGCTAGAGAATGAATGAAAAGAGGGAGCTGCGGTAGCGAAAACAAAGCCAGTAAAAAGAGAGAATTAAACGTTATTTTCTTTTGAAACGGTACACAAGACAAAACGAGAGTATCGTTGCAAAACTGATAATCGTTTTATTTAAATCCTCTTGTTTTCATAATCTTTGGAAGCCAAAATTGTAATTGAAAAAAAAATTTGATTAATCGCCCAGGCCTGCTTTCATTAATAATTTGTGTTTGATATAGTTTGTCCACCAAAAAAAAAGTTAAATGATCTTGATAAAATTCTTAAAATAGCATCTAGTCCTTCTCCCTCATTAAAAAATCCCAGAATCTATGTCAAGTTTTCCTGCTGGACACCAGATGTCTCCTCCTTCACTGTAAAGTCTCAGTGTTTGTGCTCTGGAGGCTTCAACTTTCCACATCACGCTCGTGTAAGTTGAATATCGGACCACGATCGGCTTCCAAACTAGTTGTGGTGTCACAAATCCTGCTCGTAGGCCTCCGCCCCTTAAAAATCTGATTTTTTCAGTGAGCTCGGAGAAACTTTCCACTTGCACATACATCATTCTGCACAGAGAAGAAGAACAAACATCCGACTGAAGGAACAAGAAGAAAAACATGTTTCTGCATGGAGGGACGTTAAGTAAGTTTTCTCTAATCTTTGATTTTTGCTGAAATATTTGGATCATTTGAACATTTATTGAAATGAAAGCATGTGAGAAGTTTAGAGGGAAAAATCACTATTTGGTGGAGCTGTTAACAACTCATAGACATGTGAAATGTGACCCCGACTACACACTGCTTTTTGTAAGACGTCAAAAGACCAAAAAGGTTGGAAACCACTGGTTTCATCTTTAACAATGTGTTGTATTTTAAAAGCTTGTTATATTATCCATTGTGTCAAATCTTCATCTGAAAAGTAACTAAAGCTGTTAAATAAATGTAGTGGAGTAGAAAGTACAATAAGTAAGAAAGTTAAGCTGAAGCAGTATCTGACCTCTTGACCTTTCAACACTCGTTATGACTGACAAGTGATTTTTTTATGTTAATAATTTATAGAGACATGAAGATGTGAAAGAAAAAAAATGAAACAAACTTCTGAAAAAATAAATATTTAACATATACAGTATGTTTTTTATTTTTCATGATTTAAATCCAGGGATTTAACTGGTGTTAAGGTCACTAAAGTTTATTCTGGGAATTCTGGGATTTTAACATCTTGAGGAGGAGTTCACGATATATAATTTAATTTAAATTTATTTTATTCTTTTTAAATCTTTAATTTTGACAGAAAATAAATGAAATAAAACTGTATTATATCCTGACAGTTGGAAGCATTTAGTTCATGTGGGGAGATTAAAATGTACAGACGGATTTTGTTTTTTTAAAAGTGAAAAATAAAAATGATTCACTGAGGTCATGTGAGGACACCTGAACAAAGACAGTGAGATGTGGTTGAAAGTTCCTAAATCTAGTAAGGTACCTTTGATTATTTTGCTCCATATTCTGTTGCCAGAGGTCAACGCTCTATGTGGGTTTTTTTTTGTGTCCTGTCAAACATTTTCATTCTTCTATTAAAATAAACAGATTTTTGATCATTTTAAAGAAGGCTCCTCTGTTATCCTCCTGCGGTTTGATCAGAATATTCAGTGTTTTTTTTATCTGTGTGACATCACGGCAGACGCTCGTCGACTGGATTAACGCCCAGACACTGTGGTGCATTCAGGAGCTGCCGGGACTATGGGGAAAAACACCTGCCAAAACTTCACAACATGAACACGCTCAAAAGCTGGATGTCGGATGTTTCCGCCTGCGATTAAACACGACTGTCACATTAAAAGCTTTAAAATGATTCAAAAGTCAAAGTGTACATTTTTACTTTCCGTATTTATGAGTAAATGTCGTCGTCTTGCTGTGACGAACGTCTCGACGGACTACGGCTAACATCAGCAAACAAGCTAACGATGAAAATGCTAATGTGTTGATGTTTAGCAGGTATAATGTTTACCACGCTCACTTTTAGCATGCTAACATTAGCTAATTAGCAGTAAACAAAAAGCACAGACTTCATTATTCTTGCAGGTATTTGGTCATAAACTGAAGTAAATTGTGACCAGATGAAAAGTTGAAGTTATTACGATTCATCCTGAGGGGAACGTGAATGTGTGAAACTAATTTCGCAACAATCCATCCGACGGTCCTGAACTGACGGACGTGCTGTGAATGTGGCTAAAAGTTCACACTGAAACTCAAAAACAGATTTATTCTTTTGTATTAAAGGTGAATTTTATGAATCTCACTTTAACTGGCAAATTTTGTGGCATTGTTTATTTTAATTTAATTGATTTTGAAGTCTTAGTTTTCTGTCTACGCGTGACATTTATTTAACAGACGACGAATCACGTCGACGGGATCGAACAGGATCCTGACGCTGGTCGCTGCTTTCTCAATTTGTACGACTGGAACCAAAATTAAGGTAGTTTTTGCCAATATTAATGTTATTTACATGTTGTTTTTTTTAATTTTCATACATAAGGAGTTATATATTTGTCTTGTGTCGGTATTTATGTGATTTTTCACTCTGATCCAGATAAACTGAAGAGTGTTTACAGATTCTGTAAATATCAGCAGCCATGCCTAACAACACCGACCATCATCTTCTTCTTTTTGACTGATGTTGAACTTTGTAAGGAAGTTAAGTAAAGACTTTATTTTACTTTTATGTTGTCTGGACGCTTTTAACAGTTTTTATTACGAGATAGGGTTTCATGTTGTTTTTATCTACAGTTTACTTAAAAGCTGCAACGATTAGTTGATTCATTGATTAGCTGGATGTTGCATCTGCTTACATCTCATTAAGTTGTTAAATCCCAAAATAAATAATATCCCAGCGTTTATCTCACTCCAACATTTAGATAATAAAGTTAATCTCTCGACGGGATAGATCTGACATGTAACATCATGAAATATGTAGAGCTGCAACGATTAATCGATCAATCACTGTTAAATTAATCCTCGACTATTCTGATAATCGATTAATCATCTCGAATAATTTTTTTAACGGCTGGTCGATTAATGACCCTCATTGGTCTGTCAGTCCCGGACTCACGTCTGTAAGTTCATAAACTTTATTGTCTTTTGATCCCCGACAAAGTAGAACTGAGACAATAAATGTAGAAAATGAATCTAAAAGAATTCTGATAATCAATAATGATTTGTTTCAATAATAAATATTCTCCGGTGTCAGTTTCTTGAACGTCTCAGACTTGCGGCTTTTCTCTGTTTTATATCAAAATAAACTGATTATATTTGAGTTGAGATGTCATATTTCACTGTTTTCTTACATTAAACAGACCAAAGAATTTATGGAGTCGTCATCAGGAAAAATAATCTGCAGATTAACTGATAATGAAAACAATCATTAGTCAGACGTCCTTGTTAACGACTGCATGCGTTTTATGAACGGTTCGACCATAATAAGCTTTTTCATTTTATTTTTCTGAAGCCTGAAGAGGTCAAATGATCCGGTAAATTCAACATTAAAAAACAACATTAGAGGAAAGTATGAAAAGATAAATATAATTTTGTGTCGTTGAGTCAAGAAGAAACTGACAAGTTATAATTCTCAATTATAAGTTTTACGTGCAAAGTTTACTATCAATGCTAGTTTTTTTTAAATTATTTGTTTTTTACTTGATATGTATGCATGTAACTAGAGTTAATATGTATGTTTACATAAACGTGTGCATGAAGAGAAAGTATGTTCAACGTGTATCTGAGGTGTTTATATGAATCATGTATATTAAAAAGTGTTTTTTTTCTGCTCTTGTAGTTCTACTGACAGTATATCCTGTTATCTATTAACAGCTATTCTACTATAATCTATCCTCTTCTTCTCTATTCAATTAATTAGTCAATTTTTTAAATCTTTATATCATCAGAAAATAGCGCAAAATATGCATCTGTTTGCCAAGTTAACGTCCAAAACTAAAAGTTTACTGTGAAATAAAACTTGAGAAAAATCAGCAAATTCACACATTGGAGAAGCTGGAACCAGAGAATTTTTTTAGCTTTTCTCTCTTTAAAAAAACTTACAAAATAGTTGCAGATTAATTTTCTGTCAATCAATTAATGGACAAATCATTATGTTTTGTTCTGGTTTCTGTCCTGTTCTTGTATTTTGTGATTTATTTTTACGTGGCTGCTGTAAAACTGTAGTTTCCCTTTGAGATTAATAAAATAGTCTATTTAAAAAAACATTAGAGGAAAGTCTGAAGAGATAAATATCATTTTGAACAGCAGAGTAAAGCAGTGACTGACGATTAGTTCTCAAGTAACTTCTCTCTCTCTTTTTTTTTTTAATCTTTAAAACATCAACAAATAGTGAAAAATATGCATCTCAGTTTACCAGAGTTCAACGTAACAGTCGAAACTAAAAGCTCTTCAGTTTACTGTGAAATGAAACTGAGATAATCAGCAAATTCACACATTAGAGAAGCTGGAGGTTACTCTTTAAAAAAAAGAAAGAGATTAACTATCAAAATAGTTTCAATTTCATTTTCTGACGATCAATTAATGGACTAATCAATATGTTTTGTTCTAGTTTGTCCTCTTTGTGTATTTTGTGATTTATCTTACACAGCTGCTGTAACGCTGTCGTTTCCCTTTGAGATGAATAAAATACTCTCTTTAAAAAAACATTAGAGGAAAGTCTGAAAAGTTAAATAGAATTTTGTGCAGCAGAGTAAAGCAGCAACTAATGATTATTTTCTCATTTAATTGATCCTTTTTTTTTTTTTTTTTTTTTAAATCTTTAACACATCAGAAAATAGTGAGAAATGTGTAGCTCAGTTTGCCAGAGTTCAAGTTAACATCCAAAACTGTTTACTGTGAAATGAAACTGAGAAAATCAGCAAATTCACACATTGGGGAAGCTGGATTTTAGCATTTCTCTCTTTTAAGATTACTCAAAAAAAAAAAAGATTATTATCAAAATAGTAGCAGATTAATTTTCTATTGATCAATTAAAGAATCATATGTTTTCTTCTAGTTTCTGTCCTTGTCTTTGTGATCTTACACGGCTGCTGTAACAGTCATTTCCCTTTGAAATTAATAAAGTACTTTATCTAACTATGTATCTGTTTATCTCTCGACCCCTCACATTCATCCTGCGACTCCTCGCTGGGGTCTCGACCCCAAGATTGTGAACCACCGTGTGTGCGTATGTGTGTGTGTGTCTGTGTGTGTGTGATGATGATGATGAAGCTGCAGGTGGAGGTGAAGCAGCAGGAACAGGAAGTGAGCAGTTGAGGAAACTGGGCCACACACACGCACACACACATGCACACAATGTACACACAGACACGCAGGTTCGACTCCAGCCTGAAGCGCTGACTGACACACACACACACACACATATACACACACAGCTGCCTTGCTCAGCAGCACCTGGGCAGCTTCCTGCTAATGAGGGTAACCGCCTGTTAAAGCTATCTGACAGGGGGGCGTGGAGGGGGGGGCATATAACGGGATGTGTGCATGTGAATGGGGAGGGGAGTAACCCGGGTTATTTAACAGCAGATATAAACACTCAGCCTGACTTCTCTGTTCTTCATCACATGAAAACACGCTCAGTGTTTGGCTAACGAGCTAGCAGCCTGTTAGCTTCCCGCCTGTCTGACGGAGGCGGGTGGAAACAGCGCCGGTGACCGGAGCTCGAGTGTTTCTGACGGACACCGCACCGCCGACCCGCCGGCCTGACTTCCCGGGGAGTTGTGTGGAAGTCACAGCGGCTCAGCGGCGCACGGAGAGCGGGCTAAGCTACAGCTAACGTCCGTCCCTGCGCTCCGGCTACAGCAGCAGCTAAACTACAGACTTAGCAGTAAGTTGGTGACGTATTCCCGCTAACCCCGCTCCGCCGAGACAGGCCGGGGTAAAAATCAACGCACTTTTACTTCAATAAAACACACGACAGAAAAAGCTTGGCGGCGGTCGGAGGCGGCGGCAGCGGCGGCGCTTTAACGGAGGATAAAATGTAAAAACCTCACTTACAGTCTCTCCTCTCCGCTCTCCACGGCGGCCATTTTTATTTAAATAAATAATTTTATATTAAAAAAAAAGCCTCCAAACATCTCTGCTCCCTCCTGCTGCACCCCGCCCCCTCCGACTCCATTTCCAACCGATCAAATACCGCGAGATCTACACGAAGATGACTGCAGCGCAGCGCAGGGGCGGTGTAATACCGCGAGATGTGAACTCAGAGAGGGTCATACTGAGACGTTCGGGATCGGCTCTGAAATCTGTAAAAATAACAACTAAGAAATCTGTTTTTTACACAAAAATTTTAATGAGCACAAATAGTTCACAAAACAAACAAACCAGTAAATATTGGCTCACCGATACAGAATGAAAACATTAAAATCAGCAAAATTAATATGGTTAAATATGCTTTGATAAAACAATAAATAAATAAAATGTCCAAAATATAATTAACAGAAAATAAATTATGATAGAAAAGATATTTAAGTAGTACAGTGGTGTTTGTTGATACCTTCACCTGCTGCTACCAACATTTACACTAAAAACGATACATCATCAAACATATAACACAAAATAAAACATAATGACAAATAAAACATTTTTCTCAAAAGAGGGGTACAGCGTAACATTACAACATTGCATGAGAGTAATATACCTCACTGACTAGAATATAATAATACTAATAATAAACTTTATTTATATACTTAGCACCTTCACACAAAGGGTTTTGCAAAGGGAAAACAAAATGAAATCCCTCAAAAAAACAAAAAAAACCCTCAAAATACAATAAAATAAGATTAAAAACTATAAAATAAACAAATAAAATCCAAAACATAGGCTAGTGGAACTGGAACGTAAAACTTAATAACTTAGTAACTTAATAATTAATATATAACCTTGATCTGTTTTGTGAGAGAGGCCAGCAGAGAGAGACAAAACAAACAGAAGTAGATTCAGCATCGGGCACAATCACAGACACTAAACAGACTTGATGTTAAAAGTTTAAAATCAGTTAGTGTGATGAGAATCTGCCAAATCATAACCACACTGAAATACATCCATATTCAACCAAAGCCATTAAAAAAAACGACACACACACAATAAAACAGTGACGTAACTTCACAGACGGCCATAAAATGATCTTCGTGTGCCGCCTGTCGTTAGTGTTTTTATCTCAGTGTGTCTGATTGACACATTCGCTTTTGTGTGTAAAATGTGCAGCTGTGTGTTGCTAAAGTTCAAAGGTTCAACATGTGGACTCAGTACTGACACATGTGGGTAACCAATTGTAAAAAAAACAAAAAAAACAACAAAAAAAAAACACCTTATAAAGGGAATTTATCAGTTTTGTTGACATCAGTTGTGAGTCACACACACACATGCTGAACTAATGGTACATTCGGGCATTCCTCAAAAAAACCACAAAGTCACACCAAGATTTGGTAAAAAGGGAGGAAAGTGTGCGTGTGTGTAATGGGAATGTCCCTATTGCACACACACACACACACCCTCATATGTTTGTGTGTGTGCTGATGCGTGATGTCAGACTACAGTAAGAACTTCAAACTTGCCATGCCACTGTTGGAACGAGGAAATAACAGCTTCAGTCAAAACTGAGAGAAAGTCCTCATTCGCTACTTCCTCTAAAAAAATAACAGTCAAACATTTACTTCAACCAAGGAGCCGAATTACAATCAATCAATACATAAACACACAGCACGCAGCACGTTCTGTTAGGAACTATTTATCTCTGGATTCAGAGTCAGTAGAGGAAAAGGATGAAAGACTGATTGTCAGATAAGATCAACTTTATTGTCCTCTTAGGGATTTTCTTCTTGTTGCTGCATCACAGTTGGAGTTTTCATCTCCAGATATACTTACATACGTTACTCAGCAGCATCTTTACAATCATTCAAACACACATGCAAAAACAACAAAAACAAACATGCAGCTTTCTAATTATTCATTCATTCATTCAACCTTTATTTAAACAGGGAGCTCCAGTGTCTTTGGCATGAATGCTCTGTTTACACTGGACAATAAAAAAAAAAGTGTCACAAAGCAAAAACAAAGATTAAAACTTAAAATCTGCTAATAAGAAACAGGGATGTAACGGTTAAAGAATAAGAATAAAGCAGCTTTAAATACATTGAAGGCATCAATACTTCACTCAGATCTGACCGCAGCAGCTGCAGGTGTTGTCAGATCAGCCAAAGAGACAGCTGATGCAGTTTCACATCCTGCTACAGTCGGTTCTAGTCGAGCGGAGCAAAAACATTTCACGAGTCCTGAAACCGACAGAAACGTTTCTACAGTCTGATACTGATTTATGAAACTCTGATAACGATATATTTGTAATTTCTGTTCACACACACACACCCCCATTTTTTCCTGAAGTGCAGTAATTTGTAAATAACAGTATAACAATTAGAGCTGCAGCTGATGATTATCTTCATTATTGACTAATCTGCGGATTCATTTCTCAATTAGTCAATGTCAATTAATCATTAAGACTATGAAATGTTAAAAAAAATAGTAAAAATGTCATTTACAATCTCTGAAGCCACAGTGACGTCTATAATGTCCTTGTTTTATCTGACCAAGAGTCCAAAATGTTAAAATATTCAATTAACTGTCATTTTTAATAAAGAAAAAAAACAACAAATCTCCACGTTTGAGAAGCTAGAAGTAGAGGAAAATTTGGCATTTTTGCTTGAAATTACTGAAATAATGAATCAGTTATCAAATATGGCTGACAATTAATTTTTTGACAATCGACTCATCAATTAATTGAGTAATCATTGCAGTTCTAATAACAACACAGCAGAATCAGATAGTTATTTACAGTATAATGGCCTAAATGTGCTTTATGTGCATATGTACTTACATATAATACTAATTATCAATAATAATATTAATACGTAAAGAAGAAAAATAATTCTTAAAAGGTTTCCAGTTCTTCCACTCACATTAATGAGTATCATATTTCTATTATTTTCATTATCAATTAATCTGTTGATGATTTTCTCGATTAATCAATGAGTCATTTAGTCTATAAAATGTCAAAAAAAAGTTGATCGCTATCTCCCAAACCCCAAGATGACGTCATCAAATGTCTTGTTTTGTCCACAACCTAAAGATATTCAGTTTGCTGTCATAGAAACCAGAAAATATTCACAGAAGCTGAAGTCAGATAATTTGTAATTTTTTCTCTAAAAAATGACTCTAAATGATAAATTGATAATGGTGTTAACATGTCAGATATTTTCTTTGTGAGATTATCTATATTTGGAGTAGGATAAACGCTGGGATATTATTTATTTTGGGATTTAACAAATTAATAAGATGTAGGTAGATGCAACTTCCATCAGAAACTGTCGTGCTTAATGATTTTCTCTTGGAGAAATCCTTAAAGTCTCCTTCCACTCAAAAATGTGTTTTTCTTCTTGTTCCTTCAGTTGGATGTTTGAGCTTCGCTGTGCTGAATGATGTATGTGCAGAGTTTAACACCAGAAGGCTGTTTTCACATCCATCCGCTGAAAATGGAAAGTTTCTCTGAGCTCATTAGAAAATCCGATTTTTAGGGGCGGGCCTACGAGCAGGATTTGTCACATTACATTGACTGAATATAAATATGGACGACACGTCCCCACTTCCTGCTACTATGCAAAAGTGAAGCCAATATATCTCTTTCTGGGAGCTGCTATTATAAGAGCTGGATATCGGACTAAAAATGGCGCCCAATCAGTCCTGTAGGAATTGCTCAGCTGGCACATATGCCAAAATAAAGTGTCTAGCTTCCAGGTTTGCTTCCGCGTTGTGCGGCCCACTGAATATGCGCAGTAGTGTTTCCCGCTCGGCCCATAGACTTTACATTGTGGTGACGTCACAGATTTTTAAATCACTTTTATTGGCTCGATGAAAGTTTTACAAATATAAAACCTCCATGGATCAAAAGTTCATAAAAGACAGAGTCATAATTGACCTTGTTTGAAGTCCAAGGGGTCCTGTCAGCAGTTTTACAGACATCTCTTTTACAATGGTGGTCTATGGGGGAAAATGCTTTTTGGGCTGCAGGTGGATTTTTTGCTGCAATACCCCAAGTGGCCACTGGGAAAAAAATTAGCTACGAGGCTGAGCAGCGGAGACCTATCCAGCTCAAACATCTTTGGGAAAAATTTATTTGATTTGATTTTTTAGTTTTAGAGAAGGAGTAAATCTAATTTTAAGGATTTTAACAAAATAATTGAACTTTTTGATGTTGAAAAAACACATCAGACACATATTATTATTCAAAGTAGAGTATTTTATACATATCTTTAAACATGTCTGCAGGGGATCTTTAAGTATTTCATTTTTGTGCTTTGGATGAAATCATAACACAAGCTTTTATTTTTTAAAGACACAGAACCGGAAGCGGTTCTTATTGCAGTGAGCTTGTAAACGCAGTGGGCGGAAGAAGCAGAGGAGTTAAACTTCACTCAGAGTTGATTTTTTTTCATGAAAAGATGTCCGGAGGAGACCTCAGAGGACAGTTTCTGTACAACCTGCCGTCCTCCGTCCTCTGGGAGTTCTGCAAGGTCATGGACGGACTGTCAGACCTGGACTGGACCGGTTTCGGTGAGTCAGAACCAGAACTCAGACTGTCTGCTAACTGCTAACGGCTAACATGAAGCTGGAGGGAGAGTCTGTGTGTCTATGAAAGAAATATTAACATCATTTAAGTATTCGCAGTAAAACGTGCTTAAAGTATTAAAATAAAAGTCGTGGTTTGGGTCGTCTGACTGATAATGTTAACTTAACGTATAATATTTTTTATCACTGGCAACAGCCACAACAGTAATAAGCTGTTTATAAACCCAAAGTGGGGTCCGGGGACCAACAAGGGTCCTTGGGAAGGTTCCAGGGGGTCCTTAGGAAAAAGGGGAATCATTTATTTTCACTATAATTCATCTATAAGTGACACAGTGACAGAATGTGTTACTGTTCTGGTCCTGGGTTTCATACACTTTCTGTAATAAACGTAAAAGTAAAAATCTTAATAGATGATGGGGGGGGGGGCACTGGGACAAAATCTTATCAGATGGGGGCCTGTGGTCTAATTTGTGTCAGTTTATGGGTCCATGTTAAAACGTTTGAGAACCACTGATTTAATGATGTCATATATAACAATCAGTGGCAGACTGTCTGAGTGGCACGGGTGAAAAAAATAGAAAGGGCACCTGATATGTTCAACGGGCCCCACCGCTGTATTAAAAAGTACTTTTTAAACATTTATTTTGCAAATATCTCTGTAATAAAAAACAGGGAATGTGTAACATTTTAAATGTTTATTTCTCAAATACATCTGTAGCTAAAACACAGAACTATTAACATTTTGAGAATTAGCTGCTTTGAGGTGTCTTGTCGGAGAAGCAAGAACGGTGGAATGAAAGGAGAGTTATTTTGGCTCATTTGTGGTGAGTGTGATGTCATGTGCCACAAGATCAGAGCTGATAGTGATACCATGTGCACTCGGGTCCGTTCAGATCCGTTCGGGTATTGGACACATTGACATACAGACTCGCGACAGTAAAAGGAGATTTCCGCAGGTCCCGAGTTCCTCAGAAATAAGTGGACCTGTGAACTCTATGCAAGACTACGCAGTCGTGTAGTTTCCTGAGAGGACAAGTAGCAGTTTCTAAACCACTTCTCATGAGGAGAATGAGGCCAAACGCTTGTGGCGGGCAAAGAAAGACCAGCATTTCACAATGGATGACTGGAAATAGTTCTATTTACTGATTTTGAGATTTATAGCGTTTTACATCCAAACATCATAAGTTTGGATGTAAAACAATATCACAGTGTATCAAACCCACAGTAGTGAAACACGGTGGTGGGAATGTTCCAGTCTGCAGGTGTTTTGCCTGCTCTGGAGTTGGACACCTGCACCGAATTGACTGCACCCTGACCAAAGTAGAAGTAGCTTTGCATTCTTCAGAGACACGCTGGAGCCTCTGGTTTGCATCTTTAGTGGAGAAGGATTCATACTGGAGCAGGATAACGACCCCAAACACACCTCAAAACTTCGTCACATGACCTCAACCCCATTGAACATTTATGGGGGCACCTTGACATCTGAGAACACCAAGCGCTTTCAAATTAAAATGGTGCTTTATCGGCGTGAATGTCACAACAACAACACGGTCAAAGCACCAAGAATCAGTGAAACAGAATAACATTAACACAACATTAAGATTGTGTGTGTGTGTGGGGGGGGGGGTGGTAGGGTGGGGGTGGGGGGTTTCAGACGAAAGACCAGCTAATTAGGGACGAACGCTGAGTACCCAGTTTGGAAAAAGCAGATTTTTTGGGTCAGTGGTTAGGATTACAGTCAGGGGAGTAGTGGTTATGGTTATGGTAAGTCTCCAGGAAATTAATGTAGGTCTATTCAATACTTAGTGTCTTGCTAAGCTGACATGTAATTCTGCCTTTTAATTTGTTGTCATTTGTTTGTTTTTTTGTCATATGTTGTCATGTTATTGTCATTTTTTTTCTTGATTATAGTTTAATATTCTGCTTTAATGCAAGTAAATGTGTGAGTGTGAGTGAATGCTTTTAATTTTTTGAGAGTTCATTACAGAGCTGAATGTGGTAAAGTAAATGTTCCTTATCCGGTTGAATGTTAAACATCGTGGGAGGAAGTGCATCTCTGTCTCATCCCCTCACCTGACCACATACTCTTGTTCTCTCTTTCGGTTGCCATGATTTTTTTGTGTCGTCCTTGTTTTTTTTTTCGATTTGCTAATTTGCGGTCACTGAAGCTGTACTTGGTGAGGATCTGTCTCTGCTTTCTATCTCTGTCAGCAGTGAGATATTCTGCCAATTCATATAATCTACTGTAGCTTTTAGTTTCTTCTTTCCAATGGTTTCCTAGAGAAGTTGTCCGACCCGACATGGGTCCGTGAGTCCACGTCAGCTCAAGTGCATGCTGTCATTAAAACAAAAAGGGGGGGGACATACCAAAAAATAAAATATCCTGAAATTCATTCAACTTTTTACTGAAATCGTTAAGCTGATATTATCATTTGTATTGAAAATAATTACATTGGAAACAAATGCAAAATAGAAGCATCCTGATTAGTGGTGTCAGACTTTTGGACTCCGCTATACATCATTCTACACATTGAAGATCAAACATCCGTCTTCTAGTCGTTTCCTCTGAACATTGCTTTGAAGTGGTGTTTAGAAATGTGCGTCATGTGGAGTAAGTGTCTCTCTGTGTTGGTATATTTCAGACACACATTTATCTTCCACCTGGCAGTGCGTGAACGTACACTCAAGACTTCCAGAAGTGTGGGTGTTGGCACTGCCATCATCCCTACTTAACTAACTCCACTAGTCTTTATATAATATTGATTGAATAAACTTTATTCGGTGTTCTGAAATCATTTGTAAACAGAGTTTGATTTAAAATACTGTCTGTCTGTCTGTCTATCTGTCTGTCTGTCTGTCTGTCTGTCTGTCTGTCTGTCTGTCTGTCTGTCGTAGCCTCAGAAGTCCTTAAAGATCAGACGGACGTGCGATACGCTGAGAGGAGGATGAGGCGGACCGACTGGGTGATGAGCAAATGGGCGAACATGAACGGTCGTGTCGGGGAGCTGCTCGACCTGTTGGAGCGTCTCCGGCTGTTGCACCCCCGAGACGTCATCCTGGGCGGTGAGTTCACTTCTCTGACCTCTGACTTCTGACTAGAGGACGTTTTTACGAAATATTAAAAAATTCATTATTTCTACATCCAGCAGTTACGGAGCAACATTGTCATTAATTTAAAGTCGTGTTTCTGTCTAATATCCACTCTCTTTTAGCTTCTGTTTTTACTCTCTACCGACTCCTGAGGGAAATATCTGGCTCTTTAGCTGCTAAACGCTCCACTATGTTCACCAATTAGTCTACAGCTAACTGTGTCTGTTTGGTGTTTGGCCCCAAAACGACGCTACGAGAGCGCTGAGAGTGAAATCAAAACAGATAAACAATGAGCTGAAACTCGTTATAAAGCTCCGTTAAAGCCGAGAGGAGCCGCAGAGTCACCGATAATCCTCTGTAGGTTCATCACTACGAGCCACGACCAACACGTTACACACTGACAGATCAGACATTTTTATTATTAAAAATGTCAATTATAGCCGCTTTAAAAGGAAACAATCAAAGAAGAGTTCAATCAGCTGTTGTCTCACAGCGTCCTGATGTCATTTCTCTCTGTGATCAGCGCGTTTCTCACGTCATGTCATTACATAACTTTATTTACAGACAGTTAATTAATATTTATTTATTCATTTCATTTGTAAGTGACTTGTAATACAAACAGTAAAACTAGTTCTGTCTTTTAATGAATTTTCTTGCTGTAATTAGTGAGATAGAGACAGTTATTAAACAACCCAGCTGTTGTGTGTGTGTGTGTGTGTGTGGCGTGTTGTGACGCTGCTGCTCTCATGTCTGCGGATTCACAGAAAGGTGAGAAGTGTTGAACCGAGCTGCTCTGACCTCCGACTGCTGCGGTTAAAGATGTAGGATAATGACTAAACGTGTCTGTATGAAACTACAACATATGATAATAGATCAGCAGCAGCAGCAGCTCAAACGTGTTCCTGATGCACGAAGAAAATCACTTTAATAAACTATAAAAGTGACTAAAACCGCAGGTGAAACATGACACTCATGTTGGCTGTTATAGGATGTCTGGATTGTTCTGTATCGTCGCGGTAGAGTGAATTAAGTGTATGAAAGAAAAAAAAAACACAAGTAATTATGTTTTTATAGTCTGAAGTACCGACTCTGAACATCCTGATTCACGTACACGTGTCAATAATCCGCAAACGTGTTTCCAGTCTGTCGTTACACATGAAAAAAGTCAACAAAACAACTTTACGAGAAATGTTTCTGCTTAACAACACACACTTCAGAAATGTCTCCTGTGGACATTTAAACCAAGCAGCAGCCAAAAAACATCGTGAGTCAGAAATTAAAGGCCGCTGGCTGCTCCAACTGACTCCCATTCAAAAAAAACATCAACTTTTCTCTAGAAATACTAAGTTAGTCATATGTTTTTGTCTCAGTCTGTAAATTCAGTCCCTCTGATAAAGTATGCTGGTGGTCATTTTGGAAATTATTGCTCCGTTCATAAGATTTGAAGACTTATAGTAGCTTTGATGTCTGCTGTGTGGGTGTTGATTGACAGCTGTGATTGACAGTTTGCTCACTCTGAGTTCAACTATTATCACAATATTTCACTAAGTTTAATGTGACTTGATTATGACACCCACATTATGATAGCCTAAGTATGATAGCCTGTTCCCAGCTAGCTAGCGTTAGCTTGGCTCTGAGGTAGCGGCGCGTGTTTCCATGGCGTCCTGGCTCCCGTCACACCTCGCTGCGTCCATCTTTATATACAGTCTGTAATTTAAACAACTCGGTCAGCTGATTGATTGATGCTAACTGAATCTGTCTCTCTGTGTGTCTGCAGGGGCGTCCAGTATGATGTCTCCCCCTCTTCCTCCCTCTCGTCCTCTACCGTCTGTCTCACCCTCTCAGTTGAACCATCCTCCCCCGTCGGTCTCTCCCTCTCAGTTCGATCATCCTCCCAAACCATGTGTGGCCACGCCCACTCAGACCACCTGTAAACTCAGCCCGACAGGTAAACACACACACACACACACACACACACACACACACACACACACACACAAGGCACAAAATTAGCACCAGCTACCAGCCAAATGCTTGTAAAAATATGCTAGTTGGTGTTAGATTTGCTTCACTCACCTGCCAAAAAAACAATGGTGATCTATTGAGTGGCTGGTAAAAATTGATCAGTCACTTGCCATTTGGCCAGTGGACAAAAAAGTGATTTTTGCTCCCTGCACACACTCATCTGTACCTCTATCCTTGTGAAAGCATAATGCATTCCCTCGCTTCTCAGCCTTTTTTTTTTTTTTTTTTTTGTGACCAACTTATTGCTTTTCCTCCCCCATATAGTTTGGTAAGAGTTCAAGACACGTAACCCAAAAGGAATCATCATACAAAGCTTATAAACTCAGATTAGATGTATCAGCATTTCAGATCAAAGCCTTTACATCATCAGAGCAACTCAAACAACATGAGGTGAATTGTAACACATTTCTCAGGTGTGGCTGATGTGTGAAAACCATAACATATCTTTAGATGTGATAAAAAGCCGTTACTTCAAAACACCCCTGCCCTCATTTCAGATAAATAATCTTCGTCCTGTGTGCCTTCTTATGAACTTCCTTTTACAAATGATTTTTAGTAGCTGACTTGCTACTGAAGTTTTTTTTTCTCATCCTGTTTTAGAAGAAACAGTCATTACCACAGAAACTGAAGGTGTTATCGCAGACTTTTGATCGCAGTTAAGTTTTAGTGACGAGTCTGCTGCTGACTGATTCATATTTAAAGATAAAAGTAAACAAAATGTCACCGGCGAAACTGATCTTTCACTCAGTCGGCTACCAGTTGTTATTTATTCAGGAAACAATCGTTTTAGGGAAGCGTAGAGAGAGTAAATATGAGTGGATAAAACATGTGACGCACATTCTATATATAGACTTATATTACTTCCATCAGCAACGGGCTGCTTCTGTGTTATTGCCACAATAAGTTTAAATTGTTAAGATTATGTTTATAGATGCTTTTAGCAATAATCATATTGTATTGGATGCCTGTTTTATTGGAGAAGGCAAATCATATGCAGCAAAGTACGTACCCTAAAAATAACCACGTTGCACAGCGGACGTAACACTTATTATTCCAAAAAGAGACTTGAAACTTGACTTGGACTTGCATAAAATCACTTTGACCAAATACTTTTATACTTTTACTTCAATTCAATTCAATTTTATTTAAAGTGCAGAATCACCATGCAGTTAAAAGGACAACATACAGCGATCAATTTTACAATAATAACAATTAAAAGTGAAACAACCACATTAAAAACATCAATGTTAAATAGATGTTAAAAGGTGATAGGCCCGGCTAAGTTTTAGGGGAGGCTGTAATGTATAGAATAAAGGTAAGTCTTCAGTCTTGCTTTAAAGATTTTAACTGAACGTGCTTCTTTAACATGTAATGGAAGGCCGTTCCAGAGATAAGGGGACACGGTAAGCAAATGCTCTGAAGCCAACTGATTTTTTTTTTTGTTAAATGAAGGAATTACCAGGAGACCAGCATTGAGAGAGCGCAGAGGGCGTGCTGGTGTAATTAGCTCTGATAGGTAAGGTGGTGCAAGTCCATGCAAGGCCTTATAAGTTAAAAGAAGAACCTTAAAATTAGCTCTAGCTTGCACCGGTAACCAGTGAAGAGAGGCCAGATATCTTGCTTAATTTTTACATTTACTTGAGCAATTTTTTTATGTGAGTAATTGTACTTTTCCTTGAGTAAAAGTTTTCAGTACTCTACCCACCACTGGTTATTACAGACCCCTGAACTAACCACAGACTGTTATTGTTAACTATTATTTTCACGTCATTCATTTTCAATTTTTTTTTTTTTTTACATATTTCTTTACTTATTTTTCTTTAAAAATATGACACGTAATATGTGAATGTGACCCACGTGAATGAAATCATGATGAGAAAGAAAACGATGTGTTCTGTGTTCATTAGATGAAGGAGGAGGAAGACCATTACCCAGACCTGCCCCGCCCCCCTCCAGTCTGCACTCTAACGTACACAGACGCCCCCAGGTAATACACATACAATAATCAATAAATAACCAATAATTAGCACAAATGGGTCACTTCACAAATACATAAAATTTACTACTAAATACTACTTCTGCTAATAATGATACTTATGATGATGAAAATAATAATAATAATAAGATGATGATGATGATGTCATCCCTCCAGACCCCCCCAGTGTTTGAGGACAGCGGGGCGATGTGCTGGTTGTATGAAGAGGTGTACGCTGGGACGGATGGGTTCTCTCCCGCCCGGCAGGTGGGGGAGGGGGGGTTTGGCATCGTGTACAGAGCGACTCTGAGGAACACTGACTGCGCCGTCAAGAGACTCAGACAGGTCAGCCAATCACAGCACAGATCAGAAATCACTCATTGTGACTGGGTGGAGCCAAACGGATAAGAGAGAAAAGTATTTCTGTTAAAGATGAACTGATATGATGCACAAGATGGTCATCAGAGCGGATAATCTGATCATAGATTGGCCACATGTGACTGATCCATAAATACAGTTTATTAATCAGTGATGTTATGAAGTCACAGAGAGCTGCCGACTGTTTTTATCTCCACAGCGTCTCTGAACTCATGTTAACTTCATTAAAAATCCCACTGAGCTCCACACAGCTTTACTGGGTTTATATCTGGGAGAAACAGAGTGCTGATAGCAGAGAAAAAGTTTCTGTTACACAAACCTTTTGCTTTTTTTCTTGTGAAAGTCTTTGAAACAATTTGAGTAAGTAGTTTTTTCAACTGATCTATATTGTTGTTGTTGTAGGATAGTCCGTTGGACTGGACTCTGCTGAAGGAGAGCTTCAAGACTGAAGTGGAGAAACTCTCAAAGTGAGTATCATCGCAGACCATCAGCCGAGTTAGAGCTCACTCATAGCAGAATTGATAAAAACACACAAAATCTGTTCATTTCAATGGAATTTGTGTTGAGTTCAACTTTGCAAACTTTGCAGTTCACCCTGTTGACCAATAACAAACCTGTGAGTGAACGGAGAGCTGGAGAATACAAAGTGGAGGAAGTTAACGTAGCTTATTAGCTGGGTGTTTTACTGAAGGGTTAGGGGGTTAGGGTTAGGGTGTTAGGGGGTTAGGGGGTTAGGGTTAGGGTGTTGGGGTTAGGGGGTTAGGGTTAGGGTGTTGGGGTTAGGGGGTTAGGGTTAGGGGTAGGGTTACGGTGTTGGGGTTAGGGTGTTAGGGTTAGGGGGTTAGGGTTAGGGTGTTGGGGTTAGGGGTAGGATTAGGGTGTTGGGGTTAGGGTTAGGGTGTTAGGGTTAGGGTGTTGGGGTTAGGGGTAGGATTAGGGTGTTGGGGTTAGGGGTAGGATTAGGGTGTTGGGGTTAGGGTTAGGGTGTTGGGGTTAGGGGGTTAGGGTTAGGGGTAGGGTTATGGTGTTGGGTTAGGGGGTTAGGGTGTTAGGGTTATGGGGTTAGGGTGTTAGGGTTAGGGTGTTGGGGTTAGGGTGTTGGGGTTAGGGTGTTAGGGTTAGGGTGTTGGGGTTAGGGGTAGGGTTAGGGTGTTGGGGTTAGGGTTAGGGTGTTGGGGGTAGGGTTAGGGTGTTGGGGTTAGGGGTAGGGTTAGGGTGTTGGGGTTAGGGTTAGGGTGTTGAGGGTAGGGTTAGGGTGTTGAGGTTAGGGTGTTAGGGGTAGGATTAGGGTGTTGGGGGTAGGGTTAGGGGTAGGTTAGGGTGTTAGGGGTAGGATTAGGGTGTTGGGGGTAGGGTTAGGGTGTTGGGGTTACGGTTAGGGGTAGGGTTAGGGTGTTCAGAGTAGGGTTAGGGTGTTAGGGTTAGGGGTAGGTTAGGGTGTTAGGGGTAGGATTAGGGTGTTGAGGGTAGGGTTAGGGGGTTAGGGGTAGGATTAGGGTGTTGGGGGTAGGGTTAGGGTGTTAGGGGTAGGGTAGGGTTAGGGGGTTAGGTTTAGGGGTAGGGTTAGAGTGTTAGGGTTAGGTGTAGGGGTTAGGGTGTTAGGGTTAGGGGTAGGGTAGGGTTAGGGTGTTGGGGTAGGGTAGGGTTAGGGGGTTAGGTTTAGGGGTAGGGTTAGAGTGTTAGGGTTAGGTGTAGGGGTTAGGGGTAGGGGGTTAGGGTTAGGGTGTTAGGGTTAGGGGTAGGGTTAGGGTGTTAGGGGTAGGGGTAGGGTGTTAGAGTTAGGGGGTTAGGGTTTAAACTGCTTCACAACAGAGAAACAATCAGGAGATGATACAGTTTTAGTGAAACGTTTTAACTTATTGTCCAGTTAGTGACTTGCAAGCAGGAAGCGTCGGGTCTGAAAAGTGAAGCCAAAGAGGAACTGACTTAAACCTGCATTCTCTCTAATCTCACTTGATTTATTTTATAACACTTCCCTAATGAGTTTATGGTCTCAATCACTAGTTTCTTCTCTTCTTCAATACATCATGATGTTCATTTTAGTAATTACGGTCCCATTTAGAGTAAAATAGATGATAAAGCAGGCTATGCGTTAGGGTGTGGCTACCTTGTGATTGACGAGTCGCTGCCTCGGTGGTGCGTGAGGTGCTGTAGTTGGACCCTGAGGAGCTCCTCCGCAGCTCCAGGCTCTCGTCCAAATATGGTCACCTCTCATCACTTCTGGCTCCAAAAAACCAAGATGGCGACGGTTTAAATGCTAGACTCGAGGCTTCAAAACAGGAGTCCACAAACCAGTGTGTGACATCAGTGGCCACGTCCATTATTTTTATACAGTCTATGGTGACCAGTAACACTAGTTACCAGGTAGCATCACCAAACTAAAACCTTACTAAAGTATTCAAACAACGGTAAATAAATGCAAAAACAGTAGATAAAGTCCAAGTAAAAACACCTGAACTGTAATGTGTCACATGATAAATACAGTGTAAGAGTCATGTGATACTCTGATACCACTCTGTTTAGCAACAATACATGTTTTTATTCACCAATAAACTCCTGAAGCTTCTTCTTTGCTGTTCTTTCTATTACTGTGAAGTTACTGTCGGGGGAAACTCAACATTTCCTGCATAGATTTTTCACAGTAAAAGCTTACCGCGTGTTTGTGCTCTTCAGGTTCAGACATCCGAACATCGTAGATCTGCTGGGTTTCAGTGAGGGACAAGGATCAATGTGTCTGATCTACAGCTACATGGAGAACCGGTCACTGGAGGACCAACTACACAACGTAAGACACACACACACACACACACACACACACACACACACACACACACACACACACACGCTTTGTATGTTGCCAGATGTTATACATTTTTTTAACCTGATGTGACATATGTATTTCTGTGTTTGTGTGTAGGAATGTAGCACCCTCTCCTGGTATCAGAGGGTCAGTATTGTTAAAGGAGCATCAAAAGCTCTGGAGTTCCTCCACTTGCCTCCTGGTGGTCACAAACCTGTCATCCACGGAGACGTGAAGAGGTCAACATCTCATTACATCACAACACGACATGACATGACCATGACATGACATCTCCTGCTCTGTTTCATGCTCTCTGAATGTCTCCTGGAAGCAGACAGTTTGCAGCAGGACCTCAGTATCTCTGTCTTCTGTGTCTTTGTGTTGCAGTTCAAACATCCTGTTGGACACCCACTTGGTGGCGAAGCTGGCGGATTTCGGTCTGGCTCGGTTCGCGTCTCACGGCTCGTCAGGACGCACGGCGGGTAAGACGACCTCAGTCGGTAAAACGGAGACGGTGAGAGGAACGCTGGCGTACCTACCAGATGAATACGTGAGGAACGGTGAGCTGGGGACTGCCGTGGACGTCTACAGCTTCGGAGTGGTGAGACACTGCAGGGACTGATGGGGAAGTCTGTTAGTTTATCAAAGACAAAGAGGAAATGACAGGATATGGTCTTCAAAAAGCCAAAACAGAAAGCCAAAAGCCTCTCCAGGGGGGGAACGGAGGGTTATAGGTGGGGCAAAGATAAAGATTAAATTTAGGTTTAATCACATTGAATGACAGACTTAAGCTGATTTGAGTTTGTGAAGTATTCAGGCAGTTACATTTTATTAAATACGGTGGATATATCAGAGTTTTCCTGTCGTTATTACAAGCTGGAGGTGAACATTGTTTACAAGATGTCTGACCTGACCTGTACCTGTCGCTCCCTCCAGTAACTACGAGCACAACTGTTCTTTGGTTTGTCTGATGGTTTAATTCTAAGTTCACCAGATCAGGATCACCCCAGAATTGTCCCATCGTGAAAGCTATCAAATAAATAGATAAACATAAAGGAAATTAACGTAGTGATACATTCCTTGTCTCGTTTTCCTGTCCTTGCATTAACAGATTCTTGGCATAACTATCTGCCTAAATATACACTGACATTTAGTAAACAGCAAACATTGATGTAAATGTTGTACAAAGATACATATTCACTTGTTGCACACTTGACATATAAAATAACAATGAAAGGAAATATGTACTGTGCACAGTGCTTCTTGCTGCTTGTTACATTAGAGAGAAGTTTTCTGAATTTCATCATATTTCTCAAGTACATCATATCACCGTCATCAACCCCTTTCACAACTTTATAGCTAACTTAGGCTACGTTCATATTACACGCTGAAGATTGTTTTGACTCCAGGTGACTCAGATCTGATGTTTTTCACAGAAGTGAAAGTAAACCAAGTAAGCCTCTTGCACATGCTGTCTTAGACTCATGTCCTCCGTCACAACGGTCACATCATAGATTATGTGGCTTTATTTTTTTAACATCTTGCTCCTTCACACATATCGCCCATCATCATCAATCAGTGTCTTCACCTCACAACCCAGTAAAAATAAACATGGAGGAGAGCAACAGCAGTGACGGGGGTCGATGGAGAGACGACGAAGTTTCACATTTATTGGACATTTATGGAGACGCTTCTGTTCAAGTCAAACTGGCAGGAACTTATCGTAACCTTATCTTGCATGCACGCGGCTCACATTTCAGTTACAGATACAGATACATGATGAGATCTGACTAAAATATCAGAATTGAGCATTAAGGCCTATAATGTGAAACACAGCCTTAAACACCTTGGAGAAAATGTGGTACGTGACATTGCCCACGCCCTCTCTCCCCTGGAACTGAGTTTCATCAACTACTGTTGCCTCACGTTGTGGTAACTGTAAACATCACAGTAACAGATATGATGTAATAATTTGCCGTCAGCTACAGTACCCATCCCTGATGATGTCATCATGCCGTGTCATCATTTTACAAAGCCCCAAAAGGGGATATTTTTTTTTAAAATCTTGTGTGCATAAGTTATTATCTTATGCGTACAAAAATCATTATCTTGAGGGAACAGGTTAATATCTGTACAGTAAAGGCATGATAGGCTTTGAACACCACGGGTGTAAGTCGCGTTTATAGCTTTTAATAGTTTGTTGATTTCTCAAGTATGTTAGAAACATGGCGGCGTTCATTGCTCTACTTGAATAGTCCATTTGCTATGTTTTTTACAGAACCCCTAAAGTCCCAAAAGGTGGTATTTTTTTATGTTGTGCGCACAAGATAATAACTCGTTCCCACAAGATATTAAGTTGACGCACAAGATAAAAAACAAGATCCTGAGGTTTCTATTGTCAGGAGTTTGTCTTAAGCATCAGTTGGAGATTTTTATGTAACATGATATTTGAACGTGTGTGTTTCAGGTGTTGTTGGAGGTCCTGACCGGTCGTCGAGCTCTGGAGAGAGACGTGAAGTCAGGAGATATTTACCTGGTGAGAACACTCGCACGCTGACACGCAAATTAGAAGTTTAACAGGCTTCAATAACAATCAGAACAATAAGTGAAACATTCATGTGACGTTCGGTTCGTTCTGGTTCTGGTTCTGTAGAAGAATCTGGTGGGCGAGATTCAGGACAGTCCGAATGGTTCGACCGAAGCAGAGTGGAGGAAACATCTGGACCACCGGCTGATGTCAGGTCAGCGCTGTGTGTTTGTATACCGGTGTTATGTGTCTTTATGTGTTCTCTGCAGCTGTTGTATTAATGGTGTTGTCAACAGGTGGCGCTGCAGAGCCTGCTGACTGTATGAAGATGGTGGCTCTGGCCTGCAGGTGTCTGGACAGGAGGAAGAAGAGACCAACCATGACTGAGGTCAGACACACTGTTCATTTGTTTTGAAGCATGATGTCCTGTCTGTCCAGAGACACTCCATCTCCATAAACTACTAGATCTTAAACACATTATCTGCCGATATATCTGCTCCCCAGAGGATAAACCCTTTAGATTTTAATGACCCCATGAACTTTCCTGTAGCGTCACTTTCAGGACAAACTTTGCATTTTTATGTCCACTATAATTGGCCTGTTGCTACATCATTTATTTGAACTAACATGTTATTTTCCTTTTGTATAAATAAACCCAACTTTCCAGTCCCTCAGCCAAAATATTTGTGCCCTGATGAAAGCTGAAGTTTTGACTCTAACAGTTTTTCACAAATCTGCTGTAGATAACAAAATAAATCCCAGTGAATATCAGCTTGTTCCACAGCAGGAGAGGCATTAAAACCATGGTGCACCCTGCTGTTTCAACTCTGCGTGCTGCTGGGATGAAGTCTAATAAACCCACCAGAAATTACATTTTAATGTGTGAATTCTAACATTGTTTCAATTCCTCAATTTTAGCCTGTTGGACCAGAACACATTTCTTCATAAACATAAACAGTTTAAATGCTGCGTTATTGCCATTTCTTTTCTTTGAAACAACCATAATGAAGCTGCTGTTGTTTATCATGTGTGGATAAGCAGTAAAGTACGTCTTTAGTCTCACAGTGATACACAGAACATATATTCGTTACATATGAGTAATTTTTAGACAAATGAGGATTAAAATAAACTCTGTCAGCCCTCACTGATGACAAACACGACATCAGATACGATCCTAAACCGAATCTATTTTATTCTTGTTGTCAGATTGTTTTCGGTCAATCGGTATGAAAAATGACCTTTTAAAAGGGCCACATCATTTTTATTAGGAATAAGTTCAAATGGGGACATAATTACAATTCAAAAGTCAAGTTTGCAATTTAATCTTTAAGTTAAGGTTGCACATTGTGACAGTTTGAAAATATTTTGTGGCTAAATGTACACCGATAATCAATTTATAATCTTAATCGTCATTTTGGAAGTGGTTATGCATTTTCAAACATGAAGATGAAAATTGGATTTATAATATAAATACCAGGCACACTAAATAAAGTGGAATAGGGCTGCAACTAATGATAACTTCCATTATCAATTAATCTGTCGATTATTTTCTCGATCAATGGTTTGGTCTATTAAATGTCCAGAAATTATGAAAATGTCGATCACTATTTCCTGAAGCCCAAGGTGACGTCTTTTGTCCCGACCAACAGCCCATAACCCAAAAACATTCAGTTTACTGTCATAGAGGACTAAATAATCCAGAAAATATTCACATTTGAGAAGCTGAAATCAGAGAATTTGGATGTTTTTTCTTAAAAAATGACTCAAAATGATTAATTGATTATCAAAATAGTTGATCAGTAATTTTCAGTCGACTAATCGTTGCAGGTGTAAAGTGGAATTTCAGTTACATTACTGGTACGTTACCAGGAGTTAAAGGGGCCCGGTGTTCCTCAGGGCTCCTGTTTGGATCCTCCTCTGTTCCTCACCTTGATGTTCTCTTCACAGGTGTTCAACAAACTTCAGGAGATCCACGACACGGTGAGGAAGACCAACTCCTCCCCCCTCCCTCTGCCCCGCCCTCATCAACACCTATACTCCCAGTCCCTCCCCAGACCCCCCCGCTCCCTGGACTCCATTGTGGGAGATCTGTCTCACCAGCTGTCCACACTGGGACCACTGGAGGACACCTGCCAGCTCCCCAATTCCTCCTGCTGCCTCGCACCTCCTAACGCGCTCCACTCCTCCTCCTCCCTTCTCCCCATCTCCTCCTCCTCATTCGTCGGCCCGTGTGAAACCGACGAGAGTCGAGGTTTCTCCCAGTACAACCTTCGCTCCCAGTTCTCCCAGTTCAGATCTAATGGGACCAGCTGCAGGTCTCTGTCCCCATCCACCAGAGACCAGTATCATAGTGCAGCCGCGCCCTCGGAGTCCCGGATCAGCCAGCCTTCTGTGCCCACTGAGGACCAGTACAACTTCCCTCCTCAGCCCAGCAGCACCAGTGACAGGACGGAAACCGGGGCCCTCACAGGGGCCACCAGCGGCCCTCAGCAGGGCGTTGCACCAGAACCAGACAGTAGAAGACAGACCACAGCAGGGCAGTGCTGCGCCCCAGAATACCTCTCTCCTGCAGGGTCTCTGCAGTCGTTGTCCCCGGGGCCCTCAGGTAATATTACAACCATTTAAAGGGTCAGGCTGTGATTTATTCAGGTGATAGTTTACTGATGACCAGGGTCCTGATCTTCAAATGTGGCTTTACTAATTCAGGCTAACATGCAGTTATCAGACTAAAATAATCCTGTGAATACTCATCCAGATCATTTGGTTCTTTGAAGGCAGTTTGAGGATTGATATGTTGATCCTGGATGAAGTTATCCTGAATAACGAAGGCAAAATGAGTAGAGAGTTGAAACCATGATCATATTATTGGCTGAGTGCTGGTCATGTGATTGCTGTAAACTTAAGCAGGTGTGTTGGGAACCCTCCCAGCATGCACTGGGGCACTAGATTCTTGGACAGAAGTCTGATTTTCTGTGTGTGTTTTTTTTTGCTCTTACATTGTGCTCCACAATGTTTCTACTGTTTTCACACTTTCGTCACACACAATGAAACCTTTTAAAAACTGAAGAAAGTAGGTTTGATCGCATGAACAACTTTCAGCAAAGTGAGTTCTGCAGTTAATCTTTTAACACGTTTTGGTGTTAAAAATGTCAAATTAAACGCCACATGTCCTGACTCCACTGGTGCTTTAACAGTCAGACTTGTTTAGATGAGTTTATGTCGTTTTGCTCAGAGTATCCCAAACTAAATTTAAATTCCTTTTTTAATGTACAAACTTTTAATTAGTTTCATATTTTATCATGTATGAGTATAGGTGACTCTCTGTTATTAGGGGAAAAAATAAATTTGGATAATTACACCAATGAATCATAATTTTGTCAATAACCTGCATGTTCTCATCTAAAATCATAATTATATCAACATTCTTTCATTTTAAATCTAAGAAAACGACATTTGTATCCGTATCATGTTTGTGGTTCACCCTAAAACGTCTAACTGTCAATAAGATGCACTACAGCAGGTTTGGGCTTAAGGACTTGTTGCTATGACAACAGTTCAATATTAATTCTAAGCAGCTTTGAGGAACCAAAAAATCCAGACTAATGTCAAGTAGTCAACAGTTTAATCTGGATAACTCGGTTATTGACGTAGAAGAACCCACAGCTTCTCCTTCTGCACTTTACTGAATATAAACGTCTTTCTACAAAACACTTCAACCAAACATCTGAGGTGCTCCAGTGTTTAATGTTGGCTAACACAGTGGAACCAAGACTTTGTGTAAATAAACTACAGTCCAAAATAAACTACTTATCATTATTACTATTATTTAAATCAGTAAATAAATCTGAGAATAACAAAAGGAAACTCAAAGTATGTGACAGTTTTGTATCTTCATTGTAACAGACACAGTTAAAAAAAACAACATTGATACATTGATATTGAACACACACAGTAAATTGTTAAATAGTGTCCGGTGGTCTTTATTCACCTGGTTGTCAGAGAGGATCAGGCTGCTATTAGAGAGGCCTTTATACCTCTAATTTCCCCTGTTTTTTCAGTAAATACAAACTCCATGTTAACCTCATAAATTCAGTATTAAGTCCATTTTCCACAGCATCATCATGTCTTTACTTTGCCTTTTTTACCCTGAACGATTTTAAAATATCATGAATGAAACTCAACACTTCCTCCAGGATTTTCATACTAATTATCTTGCAGCTTTCTCTTTTTATATGTAGGCTTTTAATGTGACAAAACATCAGGAAGTGTTAAGTTTGTTTGTAAGGTTTTGTCGTCAGGTCTCTGCACGCTGCAAAAAATCTTCACGTTAGAAAACAACTGTTATCATTTACTGAGTCTGAAAAGTCTTATGCTCTTTAAAGCAGTGGTAAAATCTGCTGGTGTATAAAGATTAACTCCCCTCCCTCTCCTCTTCCAACTGTGTAGGAGAACCTACAGTGGCTGCAAAATTAGCAAAAAAACGCAAAAGGCCCTCTCTAGAGCCAGTGTTTGATTTGTCTGTTCTGGGCGACTACTACTGGGTGTAAATTACCTGTCAAAATAGAGATGGACTCCAACAGGATGTGTATTTAACAGGCTAAAACAAAAACTCACCAGTCTGATCGGAGGTTTAGGTGAGAAACATCAGGTTTCGCAGGTTTTAATTGTGTTTCCGTCTGTCTGTCACCAGTCGTCATGAATCCCTGTAAGCAGCGATTGCTGGAGAAGAAAACTCTGTACGAGGAGGGAAGGATTCAGACTCCTGAGCTGCTGTCCTCCGATGACCTCTGTACGTAATGACACACTGAGATATTTTATTCCATCCGGTTTTAACTCTGTTCGGTTTATCATATTTTATGTTGTATTTTATCTCATGTCTCGTTTTGTCTCATTATGTCATTATTTTCTCATCTGATTTGATCATGCCTTATTTCATATCTCACACATATCTCATTTTACCTCAAACTGGAATCACATGTTTTTATTTTGTTACCTCATCTTACCTCATTTTATCTCATGTTATCTCATCTCATCTCATGTTATGTCCACATCTCATTTTCTCACATCTCATTTTAAATCCTTGTATCTCATTGTATCTTATTTCTTTTTATCTCATCTCATCTTATATCTTTTTCATTTTCCATCCTTTCTCATCTCATATCTCATCTACTCTCATTTTTATGTATTTATTTTATCTCATTTCATCTCACTATTAACTTTTTTCTTGACTCATTTCATACCTCCCTTCAGTCTCATCCCATTTTATGTCATGTTATATATTTTTATCTGTCCTCATGTCACATTTCATTATATCTCATCTCCTCATATCTCACAGTATGTCGTCTCATCTCGTATCTCATCTCATCTCACATTTCATTTTCTCATCTTATCTCATCTCTCATTCACATATATCCCATGTTGCATGTGATTTTATCTAATTTCATCTCACTGAACCTCATCCCATCTCAGATTATATGTTTTCTTGTCTCATTTCATACCTCATATTCAATGTAATCTCGTCTCTCATTGAGTTTTATGCCATCTCACATCTCATTTTTCTTATTTTTCATGTCTTCATATCTCACAGTATTTTATTCTAACTTGATTTATCATCTCATCTTGTATCTCATCCCGTTTCTCATCTCATATCTCATCACATTTTATCTAATTTTATCTCATCTCATCTATCATTTTGTTCAATATCATCCTGTCACATCTTCTTTTTATCTAACCTTATCTCACATTTCATTATATCTCATCTCATATCTCACAGTATGTTGTTCCAGCTCGATTTATCATCTCATCTCACATCTCATTTTCTCATCTCATCTCTCGTTCACATATATCCCATCTTGCACCTAATTTTTATCTAATTTCATTTTTTTCAGTTTCATCCAGTCTCATATCTTGTTTTTTATCTTACTTCATCTAATTTTTCTTGTCATCTCTCATTCATTTTCTCATGTTTCATGTCCTCATATTTCCTCATTGTCCTCATATTTTGTTGTGACTGAACTTACCGTCTCATCTCGTATCTCACCACGTCTCAACCCACGTCTCATATCTCATCAGACGGAGGGAGGAGTTCAGACGATTTCAGAGGACCGGAAGAGAGCGACGAGCTGGATTACCTTCCTGCTAAACACAACTGACTGCTCCTACTGACCGGTTTGACCGCAGGACATGAGCCAGTCTGCACAGAGCTGAGTCATGTGAGGGGAAACTATTTCTACAGGACCAAAGATGAACTGTTTCAGAGTCTGATTGACTGCACTCAGATAGAGCTGTGAGCTCTTTCTAACTTTTATCACCATGTTTGTAGAATAAAGTGCTGGATGTCGACACTGTAGACGCTGCAGCTGCACAGTGTGTCACAGATATCAGCCATTTGTTAAATCCGTTAAATGTTTTCAAGTTTGATGTTCTCTGCGGTACCACTCATCTAAAAAAGCTGGCGTTTTTAAGACAGGGTAGTATCTGCCTCCTCACCTCTTCACTACACTGAAAATCAGCAAGTTTCAACAAATCATACTAAAATCGCAGCAGCGCTCACAACACACCAAACAGTTAGAGCAGCAAAGGATTACATGAAGGTACGACACCCTCATCACACCTGCACTGATATTACATTTTTATCTTTGCCTGGTTATTGAAAACAATCATGTTAACTACGACTATTTATTCAGGTCTGTTTACTTAATTTTTTAATTTTACATATATAATATCAAAATGTAATATAATAAATATTTTATGATATGTAATTCCTTGTCACAAAGTGCTAAAATGCCTGAGTTTGTCCTGTTTGCTTTGACACAAAGTCATACATTTTATATTGATGTTAAAACAATTTTTAAAAATTGTAAACTTGATTTTATGTGCCTTGATGATCCAGAAGTGTTTGTAAGAAAATTTTGCTCCCACTTGTAAAATTTGCACTTCAAACCTTTTTTCCCCCTTTAATTTAATTCATTTATAAATGTGGAACAATTAAAGAACACAGAAATGATGAGATGTTGTGTAAAAAAAACTGTATTTAACAACATAACACATCACAGACATGTAAAAGGAAAAAATGCCCAGAAGTATATCTGTAACCATCCAGAGGAAGTTTCCTACAGAATAAAAGTTTTTTATTTTTTTTTTATTTTATGTCCACATCAGAAATAAAAAATCTTAATATTGTCTTATGTGGAGACACCTTGTCTTATGAATGAATAATTTACTGTCAGTAATGTAAAGATTTTCCATCAATCTTTGTGGTGACGAGGATATTATACATATATAATCCTCCCTTGCAGACAAACGCTGTGCATCTTAAATAATCACCTCTAGTTTGGTTCTGTGAAGGATCATGATCACATTACTCTGTTTAAGGTGGAAAGTTTCTCTGTGTTCACCTTAAATCTCAGTTTAACACCTGGACGTACCTGCAGGATTTAGGACATCACAACTAGTTTGGATCCAGCTGTGAGGTGGAAACTTGAAGCCTCCAGAGCACAAACACTAAAAAAATGGACTTTACAGTGAAGAAGGAGACGACTTGTGTTTGAAATCAAAAATATTTACATGACAATTTGAGAAACTATATCAAACAAACTATTATTCAGAGCAGTTTTAAGCTGTTTTGACAACTTGTGGCCATTAGATGTCCCTGTAGAACGTGAGCGTATGAAATCAAAGATAACAGGGAAACAAAAGCGATATACTTGTCATAAATCTCCAAAATGGACAAAAACTGCATTGTTGAGCAGACACATTGACTGTATATACAGACTATGAGCAGACAGGAGAACTGTCACTCATGTGTTCACTTAAACACACCTTACAAACTGCTTTTTGCTAGAAACTGTATTTCTGTGGTCTAATGACCTGACAGATATATTATCTCTTATCAACAGCAACTTTCCTAAGAACGTTTTCAAATGCCTTTAAATTTAACTCAATTTTCAATGTCAGATTTCCTCACAATGTTCTCTTTTTGAGTCTTATGTGTAGAAAAAAATAGACATAAGTGGTTTTTTTATTGTTTATTTTGTTGCTCATTTCAAGATGAGAACATTAATTTTTCGATGAAAACAAATCCCCTGTGGTATTTATGAATTTTCTTAAGTTACAAATACTTTTTTTGGGCTTCTTTGAACTTTGATTCAGTGAAATTTAAATGACAAAAACTAGTGGATGTGCCTTCTTACAGTGATTTCTTCCACTTGTCATATAAACTGTACTGTCATATGTTAAAAATGTTGAGTTTGAAGATGATTTTCAAAGCACCACTGCTCTGTTACTCTGTTGACTGAATATGAATATATTTCACTCTGGACTAACATTAGCTTGAAACATAAGCAGTTTGACATTTCAGTCAATATTTATTATACAGTGTATCATGATTCACTATATGAGGTCAGTGACCTTAAGTACTGGACTTAAGTACAATTTTGAGGTACTTGTACTTTACTTGAGTATTTCCATGTGATGCTACTTTCTACATTTCAGAGTGAAATATTGTACTTTCTACTCCACTACATTTATTTGACAGCTTTAGTTAGTTTTCAGATGAAGATTTGACACAATGGATAATATAACAAGCTTTTAAAATACAACACATTGTTAAAGATGAAACCAGTGGTTTCCAACCTTTTTGGCTTTTGACGTCTTACAAAAAGCAGTGTGTAGTCGGGTCACATTTCACATGTCTATGAGTTGTTAACAGCTCCACCAAATAGTGATTTTTCCCTCTAAACTTCTCACATGCTTTCACTTCAATAAATGTTCAAATGATCCAATATTTCAGCAAAAATCAAAGATTAGAGAAAAAGTCCAAAAACTAAAAACAGATTTGTGTATCAGAACTTTGTTTTTTCTTCTTTCCTCTCCCATTAATCATCTCACCACCCCTCAGATTTATCTGCTGACCCTTTGGAGGGGCCCGACCCCTAAGTTGGGAACCACTGGACTAAACTAGCTAACTGTATATAAAGTAGTGTAAACTAGCTCCACCTCCAGCAGCTACAACAGTAACATGCTGCTCTAACACTGATGCTTCACTATTAATAATCTAATGATGTCATATATAATAATATATCAGTCAGAGGGACCAAACCACTACTTTTACTGCAATACTTTAACTACATCAAGCTCATAATACTTATGTACTTTTACTGCAATACTTTAACTACATCAAGCTCAGAATACTTATGTACTTTTACTGCAATACTTTAACTACATCAAGCTCATAATACTTATGTACTTTTACTTAGGTAGGATTTTTCATTCAGGACTTTTAATTGTACTGGAGTGTTTTACATTGCTGCACTGGTACTTCTGCTGCAGTAAAGGATCTTTGCTGTATGTGTGTTGCCTCCCTCTGCTGGATCAGCTGTTAGCTGTTAGCTTCTCTTGCTGCCATTTTCAGCAGCTCTGTTGTGTTTTGTTTGGTTGCTGTTAGCAGCAAGATGGCGGCTCCCATCCCGGCGCTCAGACCCGCTGCTCTGCATATTTAACAGCAGCTTGCAGCCTGCACAGCACCCTCTCACACTGGTGCATGCAGCAACCGTGCAGCATAGGCAGCTGCAGCTGGATATGCGTTTCTGTTTCAGCTGGTGTCTGATTGTTAGCCTGAGCAGCTACCGGACTGTCCGCTGCCGACACTGGGCTAGCTGACACCACACTGACCCTCTCTGACTGGATCACGGGAGAATGTTTATTATTCACCCAGTGTAATAAAACCCACTGTATCTGTGGCAGACAGCTGATTACTGCCCGTTAGCAAACGCTAGTTAGCTATACAGCCGGTGTGTGTGTATCAAATTAGCCGGCTAGTTAGCTTCAGGAGCTAATTAGCGGGCTAATGCTAATCCTGACTTTTTGACGCATCTCTCGGTTAAATTTGGACTTTTTGGAGTCAGCGGTCATGGCAGCCGAGCCTGCAGTGTTGCAGCCCCGCTGGAAGCGCATCGTGGGCTGGACTGGGCCGGTGCCGCGGCCCCGGCACGGACACCGGGCCGTGGCGATCAAGGAGCTGATGGTTGTGTTCGGCGGGGGGAATGAGGGAATCGTGGATGAGCTGCACGTCTACAATACAGGTAGTTTATTGTCATAATATCTATAGTTTTAACCGGTATAATTGTGTTATATTACAGAGAGTTACACCAACTTTGTGTTTCGATTTTGCTGTGTTTATGTGATTGAAACTGATGCTGCTGGTTGTGAATCCAGTGTGTTTAGTTGAATGGTTTAGCCTGCTAGGCTAGGTTAGCCGTAGCCCTGCATGCTAGCAGGATTAGCCGCTAGCTAGCGAAGCGGCTCTCAGACGAAATGGCGCCTTTTTACTGAAAACACTGGTGACGTCACGCGGGCACGCCCCTCTGCAGCAGCAGAATGAAGACAACATGGAGACGGTCAAAAAACACTTAAAGATCCCCTCCAGACATGTTTAAAGATTTATAGAAACTACTTTGAATAATAGTTCGTTTTTGACATAATTTTTCTTCCAAAAGAGTCCAATTGTTAAAATCCTTAAAATTACATCTATTCCTTCTACCTCCTCAAAAATTCAGAATGAACATGCAAATATATTTCATCTGGGATTTAACTGCTTGACACGAGATGTCTCCACTTTCATTTCATTTTAGTTTATTTTTCTTCTTCTTTTCTTCCTTTACAAGTCTGTGACTGTGATTGACTAATTGATTAATCGACCAGTTGTTGCAGCTCTACATCATATATCAACCAGATGTGACTGATCTACATTAAAACAATTTAATTGTATAATTTAAGCTTTCAGTTACATTTATAAAGTTTTTTTTTTTATCTGCACAGCGTCTCTGTCCTCTTGTTATATAATAATAATCCCAACCGGTTCACGCAGTGAGCTTTACAGAGTTTACATTTTGAAAAAGATATCACTGACATTAGATCAGAAGGCTGTATCAGCAGATACTCAGCTGAGGTATCAGCATCTCAATCCAGTGCGTCCCTAAATAAAGTAGTTAAAATTAGCTTCCCTGCCACTACCTTTAACATTAAATACTGCTCACATGTTAATTTATCTGTTGTGATATAGTGTATGATAATGCATAACCACCAGTTCTACTTTTTGTACTTTAAGAACATTTTGCTTATTTTAACATAAGTAAAATTTTAAATACAGGATTTTTACCTGAAGTGGAGTTTTATATTGAGGTCAGGGCTGCAAGTAATGACTCTTTTCATTATAGATTAATCCAGCAATTATCTTCTCGATAAGTCGATTAGTTGTTTAGTCCATAAAATGAAATGCGGATAACTGTTTCCTGAAGCCCAAGGTGACGTCCTCAAATGTCTTGTTTTGTCCACAACCCAAAAAATATTCAATTAACTGTCATAAAGGACTAAAGAGACCAGAAAATCTTCACAGTGAAGAAGCTGCAATCAGAGAATTTGGACATTTTCTCTTTATAAAATGACTCCAAAAGATGAATTGATTATTAAAATAGTTGAAGATTAATTAAATAGTTGGCAATGAATTGATTAATCAACTAATAGTTGCAGCTTTAACTGAGTAGTACCGCTGGCTAAAGTCACAGATGTCATTATTTTTGTGTTTTGAGTGTTATAATTTAATAAAAACATTTGAATGTCCATCATGATGCTGGACTGGTATCTCCGGGTCACTGGAGGATTTAGGAATGATCAAATAAGACTGGTCGAGGGTGGGTCTTCCTCTGTGTCAGGTGTTCAGATGTATCTGTAAACCGTCCCCCTCCCTCCCCCCCACAGCTACCAACCAGTGGTTCATCCCGGCGGTGCGAGGTGACATCCCTCCCGGCTGTGCCGCCTACGGCTTCGTATGTGACGGGACGAGGCTGCTTGTGTTCGGAGGGATGGTGGAATATGGCAAATACAGCAACGACCTGTACGAGCTGCAGGTCAGTGATGTCACAGCGGGGGGCGGGGCATGAAGGACGTTGATGGTCGCTCATGGGGTACATCTCAAGTCTCTTTATCAATCCTCACTTGAACCAGAAGAAGTTGTTCTGGTCCACCATCCGCCAGGAGCGAGGATACATTAGGAGGTCTTTTACCATCTGACACGCCCCCTTATTGGATATCAGTTATTGATTGGATGCTGCAGCTGATCTGATACATCACAACATCACTGAGTGGAGACAGATTACAGAGTAAAAGTTAAAAAAAAAATCTGTTAATTGTTGGTCTGATTAACAGAAGAACCATAAACAACTTTCTTCATTTATTATGATGATATATGATACTTCTATCAGATATCGGTCCAATACTGACTCAAACAGCTGGATCAGGTATCAGTGACATAACAATAACATAATAACAATTCAGTACATTTATATCTGTGTATTTATTTGTTACATTTTGTTTTATAAAGTTATGAAATCAATGTTTAAGTCAAGCCTGATGATTCCAGTCTGTTCCACACAGTGAGACATACAGCTCATTAATTAAAACACTGGTATCAGATCAGCTGATACCCAAAGCCCAGATATCAGAATCAGGACTGAAAAAGCCAGATCAGTGCGTCTCTATTTATTAGAAAGTTTTTTTCCTTTTCATCATCTGTTATTTCCCCCAATGAACTTTAATTATAGATCAAGTTAAAGGAAGTGAGAGTCCGTCTGTCAGCAGGAAACACTTTTAAACACATTTATATTTAAACACATCATGTGAGGCTGAAAATTCCTGAGCGTCGGGTTTAGTTAAATCATTTCAATTTCCCCTGAAACATTTAGCTTAATAAATAATTTCCCGTGTTCAAAAGACACTTAAATCACATTCTGGGTTATTAAACAATGAATACACAATCAGAATATCAATAAATATAGATGCAAATAATTAATAGATAATATAAACGCACTCTGCCAGTTGAGATGGTTCATGTCCCTCTGAGCAGGACTCAGTATAAATACAGAATGCAGGTTTTTATTCATGTGCAGGTGTTTGTTAAACAGGAAACAGGCTGCAGAGACAAAACAGCTGCTGGCAGTGATAACTGTGAACCTTTATTAGTGTCAGATCAGCGCACATGTGTGCAAACACGATCTCTATCTGAAGTCTCTACAGCTGTTAAAGCCGACTGACAGCTGATCCAGCTGTGATCAGCTGCGGCCTTCACATGACGCTTCAGAGGAGAGGACGTCTCATTTCTCTAAAAACATGTTTCCTCGTTTCCTCGTTTCCTCGTTTCCTTGCATCTCTCCATGAATCCTTAGTAGGAGACACTAAGACGCAAGTGAAGGAAACATGGATGCAATTAAGACCCTCGAGATGTGCCCACAGTCTCATACAGAGATGCACTGATAAACAACGACTCTTATATTGTGTCATATATTAGATATTAGATATGTAACGTGTAGATATTTCATGTTTTGTGTTTTTCCTTCAGGCGAGTCGCTGGGAGTGGAAGCGTCTGAAGGCCAAACCTCCAAAGAACAGCCCGCTCCCCTGCCCTCGCCTCGGACACAGCTTCTCTCTGATTGGCAGTCGCTGCTACCTCTTCGGCGGACTGGCCAATGACAGCGAAGACCCCAAGAACAACATCCCCAGGTAGGAAACATGGAGACCAGGAATTCTCCAGTGTCTGAACTTTGACCTCATTTGAACCCCACAAAAATACTTTATGAATTGAAACCTGTTGGTCGTTTTTTAGAGCAGAACCTCTCCACCAAACAAAACATCTGACCTTTGACCCCCTCCCCCTTCAGGTATCTGAACGACCTGTACTGTCTGGAGCTGAGGCCGGGCTCCAGCGTGGTCGGCTGGGAGCTCCCCGTGACGTCGGGTCCGCCGCCGCCGCCCAGAGAAAGTCACACGGCCGTGGTGACGAGCGGCCGCGGAGCCAACAGACTGATCATCTACGGAGGGATGAGCGGCTGCAGACTGGGAGACCTGTGGGTGCTCGACATCGGTGAGACTTCAGCAGCCGTCGGAGAGAAACCGAACTGAACTGTGACGCTTCGTACAGTCGCATCCATTTCATCGTCATAGTTATACTATAGTAGTAATAATGAGATAGTAATATAAGTAGTAATGGTAGTAATAATGAAGGTAATCAGATATAGTAGTAATAGTAGTTTCATTCACAAAAATGTTCCCAAAGAGCAGCTTCAGATGTCTGATGACGCTCACGAGTTTGTAAACACGAGAGTCTTTCCGTCTCTACAATCAATACCATGTGACACACATGCTGACTTGTAATTGGTTCCTGTTCTGATGATGTCACAGACTCTCTGACGTGGAGCAAACCGGCCCTCAGTGGAACAGCCCCCCTCCCCCGCAGCCTGCACTCTGCCACCACCATCAACAACAAGTAAAACAACACACAAATACTACACACACACACACACACACACACACACACACACACACACACACACACTCTGCCTCACCTGTCTGTCTCACCTGTGTATCTCTCCACCTGTCTTGTCAGGATGTACGTGTTCGGAGGTTGGGTTCCTCTGGTGATGGATGATGTCAAAGTGGCGACACACGAGAAGGAGTGGAAGTGTACAAACACGTTGGCCTGCCTCAACTTGGGTACACACACACACACACACACACACACACACACGCTTGTATTTCTGTTCGACCGCCGAATGAGATTTCACAGAGATTTATGAAAGTCAATCAGATTTCATGGAGCAGAGTCTCGTGGTGTCAGTTTGTTTATTGTAGCAGCTGATAACAGAACAGAAAAGTTCAAACTGGAGCACATTTAGTTTGTATATTACAACCTTTATTTTATATTATTAACGTATAACTGATTCTACAGGAAGAACCCAAACAGTGAGATCTTTTTACAAACATTACAGTTTGTACATACAGAGATTTGTCACAGATTTTTGGGGGTTCTGGAGGACTCTCTTTCTCTGGAAAAAGGACAATAATTTGTGTTTCAATGAACAGTATAAAATAGGACCAGGATCAATAAATAAAGTAGCAAATTCACTGTTCATTGAATTTACTAAAACAGTGGATTTAGTGTTAAGTTCATCTTTAGGTTAGTGTGTCACTGAGCCAGCAGACACCCTCTAAGAGTTCTCCAGCAGCAGCAGGTTCTCCAAAAAAAAAACTGCAAACAGGTGTTAACAATATCCACACCGCTGCCATGTTGCTTGGTGGTGTTAGTACACAGTGTGATGTTTCTCAGTGCTCATGAATAAGAAAGAAAGAATGGTGCAGGAATGAAAGGAGGAAAACTAAAAGGAGAACTCATCCTGACTAGTATGACTCCCTGTCTAACCAGCTGTCTGTCTCTCTCTGATCAGACACCATGTGCTGGGAGACGGTTCTGATGGACAGCCTGGAGGAAAACGTCCCCAGAGCTCGAGCAGGTCACTGCAGTGTGGCCATCAACTCCAGACTCTACATCTGGAGCGGGAGAGACGGATACAGGAAGGCCTGGAACAACCAGGTGTGCTGCAAGGACCTCTGGTACCTGGAGTCAGGTGGGTACTACTGTCTGATAACTGTAACACCTGGAGACAGGTGGGTACTACTGTCTGATAACTGTAACACCTGGAGTCAGGTGGGTACTACTGTCTGATAACTGTTAACACCTGGAGACAGGTGGGTACTACTGTCTGATAACTGTAACACCTGGAGTCAGGTGGGTACTACTGTCTGATAACTGTTAACACCTGGAGACAGGTGGGTACTACTGTCTGATAACTGTAACACCTGGAGTCAGGTGGGTACTACTGTCTGATAACTGTTAACACCTGGAGTCAGGTGGGTACTACTGTCTGATAACTGTAACACCTGGAGTCAGGTGGGTACTACTGTCTGATAACTGTTAACACCTGGAGACAGGTGGGTACTACTGTCTGATAACTGTTAACACCTGGAGTCAGGTGGGTACTACTGTCTGATAACTGTAACACCTGGAGTCAGGTGGGTACTACTGTCTGATAACTGTTAACACCTGGAGACAGGTGGGTACTACTGTCTGATAACTGTAACACCTGGAGTCAGGTGGGTACTACTGTCTGATAACTGTTAACACCTGGAGTCAGGTGGGTACTACTGTCTGATAACTGTAACACCTGGAGTCAGGTGGGTACTACTGTCTGATAACTGTTAACACCTGGAGACAGGTGGGTACTACTGTCTGATAACTGTTAACACCTGGAGTCAGGTGGGTACTACTGTCTGATAACTGTAACACCTGGAGTCAGGTGGGTACTACTGTCTGATAACTGTTAACACCTGGAGACAGGTGGGTACTACTGTCTGATAACTGTTAACACCTGGAGACAGGTGTGTACTACTGTCTGATAACTGTTAACACCTGGAGTCAGGTGGGTACTACTGTCTGATAACTGTAACACCTGGAGACAGGTGGGTACTACTGTCTGATAACTGTAACACCTGGAGACAGGTGGGTACTACTGTCTGATAACTGTAACACCTGGAGACAGGTGGGTACTACTGTCTGATAACTGTAACACCTGGAGACAGGTGTGTACTACTGTCTGATAACTGTAACACCTGGAGACAGGTGGGTACTACTGTCTGATAACTGTAACACCTGGAGACAGGTGGGTACTACTGTCTGATAACTGTAACACCTGGAGACAGGTAGAGACAGGTCAGAACTTCTCAAAGTTAGAGATGTGACATCCACATCCAACAGAAACAGCTCTCGTCTTTCTGAGCTACTTAAAGTTACCTGTCCTACCTGTCTCCTGTTTGTCTGAATGAGCCTTACCTGTCTGTCCTCAGAGCGTCCCAGTACTCCATCTCGGGTCCAGCTGGTCCGGGCCAACACCTTGTCACTGGAGGTGAGCTGGGGGCCGTCGCCGACCGCCGACACCTACGTGCTGCAGCTACAAAAGTACGACATTCCCGCCACACCTGCTGCTGCCACCTCACCTGCCTCCAGCCCCGCCTCCAACCCCGTCCCCACCGCCACACCTGGAGCCAGCTCCCCCAAGAGCTCCACCCCCGTCGCAGCAGCTCCAGCCAACCAGAGCATCCCGCTATCCGGCATCACGTTAGTCCCCTCCCCCACAGCCACCTTACCTGGAAACCCGTTGGCTGCCGCTGCTAAAAGTCCAGGTAGGTTTACACACCTGTACAGGTAGAGCTACAGGTGATGAAGCAGGTACATATGAATATTCCTCACCTGTGTCGTGTATTTTTGTGCAGCTGTCCTGAAAGTGGCAGCTCCAAGTGCCGCAGGTGGAGCCTCCATCGTCACAGTCCGACAGGCCGCACCCAAATCCCCGGTTGCCGTGACGACACTTCCTGCAGGTGTTCGCATGGTGGTACCAGCTCAGACCAGTCAGGGGACGGTACGTTGATCTTCACGTTGGTTTAAATGCTTTTTCTTGGATCATGTGACTAACAGGATCATGATAACAGGTGATATATAAACACCTGTTATAATGTGACCCAAATTCCACACATACAGTAGGTCACATAATAATGTCACCATCTCCATGGCAACCGAGCAAACTCCACCTGCTGATGAAAGCTCTGGAAGAACCCAGTGAGCGCTGAGGAGTTTTGAGCTCATTGACTTGACTTTCCTCCTTCCTGTCTGCTCTCAGCCAATAGGAAGCAGTCCTCAGATGAGCGGGATGGCGGCGCTGGCGGCAGCGGCCGCAGCCACTCAGAAGATTCCTCCGTCCACAGCGACGGTGCTGAACGTTCCAGCAGGAGCCACGATGGTGAAGACGATGGCGGTCAGTCCAGGATCCAGCAGCCTGCCGGTCAAAGTGGCCGCTCCAGTCACGATGGTATGAATCGCTCTGATGTCACCGTTAGATCAGCTGCTTCTACATCAGCCGCCATGTTTCACTGCAGACGCCGCTCTGAAATAAGTTTGTATGAAACAGCATTTTAAGTTTCAATCAGTTTCCTTTATTTGATGTAATTATTCTCTTTAAACAAACAGCTTCCTGTCTGTGGGTCAATAATCATGTTTACAATAAGTTTTGGTTCAGATGATCTATCGCTATTGATCCTCTCAACACACAAAAACAAGCAACTATTTTCAGTTGGAAGTAGCGAAAGCCCACTCGAAAAGTCGCTAGATGACGTCAGACGCTAATCTGCATGTGTGTGACGTCATAACGTAATTACATATACGTGATTTTTAAAAAATCTAAGTAAAGAAAATGAAGTTAAAACTGACTAACTAGCTGTGTCATTAGCTTTTTTAAGCCTTTTTTTCATGCAGCTATATCCTCAATATGCATCTAAATGTATGTCTCATATTAAACTATTTTATTCAGGCTGTTGTAACTGAAGTATCATGAACCATAAAACAAAATAAAACTTTAACAGTCACTTAGAATAAAAACAGAGAAGGAGTTCCCCGGTTAAACAATGGGGATCTGTGATTGGTCGTTAGGTACGAACATTCACAGTTTATTTAGTTCATTCATCTCTTCAAGGAGATGAGTTAAAGGGACAGTTCACCCCAAAATCAAAACTACATAGTTTTCCTCTGTAGTTATCTGCAGTGTTCTTTATCCATCTAGATGGTTTTGGTGTGAGTTGTGAAGTTTTTGAGATGTCAGCAGTAGAAATGTCTGCCTTCTCTCAAATACGATAGAACTGGACGGCGCTCGTCTTGTGGTGCTCAAAGCGCCAAAAAATGTATTTGAAAAGCTCGACAGCAAAGTCTCTTTCCAGAAATCATGACCTGGTTACTCAAGATAATCCACAGACCTTGTTGTGAGCAGTTTCACGTTGGAACTATTTTCTTTCCACTGAAATACATCCGCCAGCCGGCTCACCACGCAGAAGGAAGCGCCCATCTACTCGTGGTTTGCTGGTGTAGATCGGTCGTAGTTCAGTCGTTAATTGTTTTGTTAATTTTTCAAACAAAAATGCCAAATATTCTCTTGAGCTTGTTACAATAGTTGAGAGGATTTGCTGTTTTTCTACGACTTATTTAAAAGCAGTAAACGATTAATACAGAAACTTATCGACAGGTGAATCGATGACGCAGGTTTAATCTGTCCTCTGTTTCCTGTCAGGTGAGTAACCAGGCCACTCGAATACTGAAAACTGCCGCCGCTCAGGCGGGCGGAGCCTCTGTCGTCTCCACCCCCGGGACGCCCAGCAGACCAATCATCACGGTCCACAAGTCGGGCACGGTGACGGTCTCCCAGCAGGCTCAGGTGGTCACCACGGTGGTGGGCGGAGTCACGAAGACCATCACGCTCGTCAACAGCCCGCTGAGCGTGGGAGGAGGCGGAGCTCTGGTGAGCGATGTCACCTACTGCTCATCTTCCAGCTCTAGCTGACAGACAGCCGCCTAATGACATCACTCCTCCCTGTTTTTCAGCTCGGTAACCTCGGCAACCTGGGGAAGGTGATGTCAGTGGTCCAGACCAAACCAGTTCAGAGTGGAGCGCTTACTGGTCAGGCTGGGAGCAACCCGATCACTCAGATCCTGCAGGTACTGACTTCTACTGAGCTCTACTGAGCTCTACTGACCTCTGCTGACCTCTGCTGACCTCTGCTGACTTCTGCTGACCTCTGCTGACTTCTGCTGAGCTCTGCTGACTTCTGCTGAGCTCTACTGACCTCTGCTGAGCTCTACTGACCTCTACTGACCTCTACTGAGCTCTACTGACTTCTACTGAGCTCTGTGGACTTCTCCTGACCTCTGCTGGCTTCTGCTGACCTCTACTGACCTCTACTGACTTCTGCTGAGCTCTGCTGACTTCTCCTGAGCTCTGCTGACTTCTGCTGACCTCTGCTGACTTCTACTGAGCTCTAATGACTTCTGCTGAGCTCTGCTGACTTCTGCTGACCTCTACTGACTTCTGCTGAGCTCTAATGACTTCTGCTGAGCTCTAATGACTTCTGCTGACTTCTGCTAGTGTCTACTGACCTCTACTGAGGCGTGATTGATGTTAACTCTTTAAATCACAGATCTCTCTCTCTCTCTCTCTCTCTCTCTCTCTCTCTCTCTCTCTGTATCAGACGAAGGGTGCTCTCCCACCAGGAACCATCTTGAAGTTGGTGACATCAGCAGACGGTAAACAGACCACCATCCTCAGCACCGCGCAGGCCGGCTCCACAGCAACCAAACAAACCATCCTGGGCGTCGCCCCGGCAACCTCCAAACCCGGAAACACCATCATCAAGACCATCCCACTGTCTGCACTGCAGGGCGGGGCAGGTACAGGACACACAAACACACCTGAACACCTGATCTTTACTATTATTGATTATTGATTATTGACTGAGTGAAGCTCCTCCCCCCTCAGGTGGTAACAGTCCAATCACAATCCTCACCACCAAGGTGGTGACACCAGGAGCTGCCGGAAAAATCCTCACTACTGTCCCCAAAATCACTGCAGCCGGCCAGCAGGGGGTCACACAGGTAACACACACATACACACACACACACACACACATACACTGAAAACACACACACACTGAACATACACTCTGTGTGTGTGTGTGTGTATCCAGGTGGTGTTGAAAGGAGCTCCGGGGACGCCGGGGACAATCCTCAGGACCGTCCCGATGAGCGGAGTCAGACTGGTGTCACCAGGAGCAACCAGCTCCAAACCCACCGTTACCACGCTGGTCGTCAAGGCAACCACAGGTAAGCACCTGACACCTGAGGCCTGTACTACGAAGCAAGTTCAATATACCCGGGATATGTTTTCGTTATCTGACTTCACTGAACCTGACGTTGTCTGTCCAGATAACCAGTAACACGAAGCTGGTTATCAACTAGTTCAGTCAGTTTTCCAGCTACGAGCACGTTCATGTGAAAGACGCGGGTTGTTAATTACGAGTGACATCATCAGAACCATGAATGAAGTATTTCATTCATTTCATTTCCCAGTGATCTGATTGGTCAATGGTTGGAGTGTTGACAGGTTAGCTGTTCAGCATCGGTTACCATGGTGATGAACCCCGGTAAGAAGTGAACCAGCGTCGTAGGACTGAAAACCCGGAGTTAAACCTGAAGTTACCCGCTAACCTTAAATCCTGCTTGGTAGTCCAGGTCTCTGCTGTGCGTCCCGCCCTCAGAGAGTCTCGGACTCAGACAGCCGCGTCTGTTTTGTCTCTGCAGGTGTGTCCAGTCTGGGGACGGTAACAGGAAGTGTCTCCTCCCCGGTGGCGGGAGGAGCTGGCGCCACCGCTTCCCTGGCAACGCCCATCACCACCCTGGCAACCATCGCCACACTGGCCAGCCAGGTCACCACGGCAACCGCTGCCACAACAGGACCCAAACAGGTCAAAATACAAGCTGTTTGTTTCTATTTCTGTACTGTAGTAGTACTGCAGGTTTGTCTCTGTACTGTAATACTGTAGTAATACTGTAGTATAGTATTGTAGTAATACTGTAGTAATACTGTAGTAATACCACAGTTATGTCTCTATACTGTACTGTAGTATAGTATTGTAGTAATACTGTAGTATAGTATTGTAGTAATACTGTAGTGTAGTATTGTAGTAATACTGTAGTGTAGTATTGTACTAATACTGTAGTATAGTATTGTAGTAATACTGTAATATAGTATCATAGTAATACTGTAGTATAGTATTGTAGTAATACTGTAATATAGTATCGTAGTAATACTGTAGTATAGTATCATAGTAATACTGTAGTATAGTATTGTAGTAATACTGTAATATAGTATCGTAGTAATACTGTAGTGTAGTATTGTAGTAATACTGTAGTATAGTATTGTAGTAATACTGCAGTAATACTACAGTTGTGTCTCTGTACTGTAGTATAGTATTGTATTAATACTGTAATATAGTATTGTAGTAATACTGTAATGTAGTAATACTGTAGTATAGTATTGTATTAATACTGTAGTATAGTATTGCAGTAATAGTGTAATATAGTATCGTAGTAGTACTGTAGTATAGTATTGTAGTAATACTGTAGTGTAGTATTGTAGTAATACTCTAGTGTAGTATTGTAGTAATACTGTAGTGTAGTATCGTAGTAATACTGTAGTGTAGTATTGTAATAATACTGTAGTGTAGTATTGTAGTAATACTGTAGTGTAGTAATACTGTAGTGTAGTATTGTAGTAATACTGTAGTGTAGTAATACTGTAGTGTAGTAATACTGTAGTGTAGTATTGTAGTAATACTGTAGTGTAGTATTGTAGTAATACTGTAGTGTAGTATTGTAGTAATACTGTAGTAATGCCTCTTGGTCTCTACAGGTGACTCTGATAACGACTCCGAGCGGCGCCGAGGCTCAGCCGCTGGTCCAGGATCTACCAGTCTCCTTCATGGCCTCCCCTACCTCAGAAGAACCTGGAAGTACTACAAGTACTACTACAACTACTGCAGCGGGACAGACAGGAGACCCTGCTACAGGTGCAGTAACCAGCACAACTACTATACTACTACTACTGTTACCACTAATACTACAACTCTACCATCAGTACTCAGTACCTTCAGTGAGGAAACGTGTGTGTAAACATGTGATGTCACTGTGATGATGCTGCAGTGACGCTGGTCTGTTCCAACCCGCCCTGCGAGACGCACGACACGGGAACCACCAACACCGCCACCGTCGCCACAGCAACCATGGGGGGTAACAACAGAGTATGTTCCAACCCGCCCTGCGAGACGCACGACACGGGAACCACCAACACCGCCACCGTCGCCACAGCAACCATGGGGGGTAACAACAGAGTATGTTCCAACCCGCCCTGCGAGACACACGACACCGGCACCACCAACACCGCCACCGTCGCCACAGCAACCATGGGGGGTAACAACAGAGTGTGTTCCAACCCGCCCTGCGAGACGCATGACACCGGCACCACCAACACCGCCACGGTGGCGTCTGCCAGCATGAGCCAAACGCTGCAGGTGAGTTTAGCGGTTTAAACTGACAGTGACACTCCGGCGTCCCCGCTTCAAATCCAGCAGACCGACATCAGCCCGGTGATGTGGCCAAATAATAAAACCTTGATTTTACATTGACAGGAAATTAATTTGCAACTGTTTTGATTTCATTTTAGTCATTCGTTAAGCAAAAACACCAGAAAGTTTCTGGTTTCAGTCTCTAAAACGTGATGATTTAATTTGTTTCAGCGTCATACATGACGGTAAACTGAATATCTTTGAGTTTTGGACTGTTGGTCGGACAAAACACGACATTTGAAAACGTCACCCTTCACTCTGGGACAATCAATCAATCAATCAATCAATCGATACTGAAAATAATCTTTAGTTGCAGCCCTTACTCTCCCTTTTTTTATGCTGATTATTTTTTAAATTGTTTTTTAGGATTTGTTTGTGTCTCCAAGTCCCCCTTTTTAAGTCCTGGAAATTAATTCAAATTGTTCTGAAAAATCATTGAAAAAGTCTTTTAGTCATTTAAAAAGATTAAAAACATCCAGGAAAATCATTTGAAAAGTTCTGGAAAATAATTGAAAAGATGCTGAAAGACCTGGAAAATGATTTTGTTGTGGGAAATAATTGTTAAAAATCCTGGAAAATAATTGAAAATTCTTAGATAGTCATTTTTAAAAGTCCTGGAAAAGTATTTTTAAAAAGTTGTGGGAAATAATTGTTTAAGTCCTGGAGAAAAAAATCATTTTCAGTGAGATGATCAGCAGGTTGTTTTAATGAATACGAAGGGTTAATTTCATGACTTTGAGCTGCAGGTGAAACAACAAAGACTAGACTTATAAAATGAACCTAAACAGCAAACTGATGGTTTCTGTATCTGCAGATTTATTTACATGAATGAATTTATTGAACATATCAATGACTAAAACCCCCTCTTCCTCCTCCTCTTCCTCCTCCTCCTCCTCCTCCTCCTCCTCCTCCTCCTCCTCCTCCTCCTCCTCAGGTGTCTTCAAACCAGCCTTCAGCTCAGCAGTCCGGTCCTCTTCCTCCACCTGAAGTCCCTCTGAACGGAGGAACAACCTGCTCAAATCCACCGTGTGAGACCCACGAGACCGGAACCACCAACACCGCCACCACAGCTGGAGCCGGAGGACTCAGACAGGTGAGTCACCAGGTGAGCACTGATTGGTTAAAGACGTGTAGATTTTTCTGTAGATAATCACTCACTGTCGGTTTCAGGTGTGTTCGAATCCACCGTGCGAGACTCACGAGACCGGAACCACCAACACCGCGACCACAGCCGGAGCCGGAGGACTCAGTCAGGTGAGAGAACACCTGCAGACACATCTGAAGTAAAAGATATTAAAAAAGTAACCACCATAACGATGTCACTGGCCTCCATGTTGCTTTCTGCTGTTTACTGATCCACATTTGTGACGTTGAACATGACACCAGAAAAAAAAACAGGAAGGCAAACTCGTCTACTGGCAGCGGGAAAGGAGTCAATCGCCTACTTTTAGCAGGTTACATACATATGTGCGCTGATTTTGGTGTAAAAAGGGTGTGATAGTTAACGAGCAGAGAGGCTGAGACTGTTAGTTGCTGAGTTTCTGACGCTGACGAGACAGTTCGGTTGGACGTTTAAGAAGCTGATTGTTGCTGTTGTGTGTGTGTGTGCAGCTGTTCAGCTCTACACTAGCCGACAAGTAGAGAGTGTTGACTGTCTACTGTCTGTCTGTGGATGTTCAACATACTGAACCCCAAGACTTTCATTCAATCAGTACAAAAGATGAACAACTATGTTGGAAAATATCTGGTTCTGTGGTAAAAAGTCGAAGGAAAGAGACTGTTGAAATAAAGATTTAGAGGTAGAAGTTACCGACGACTCCCAAGATGCAAGAAACAGCCAATCACAGAGCTTAAAATTCTGTCACATGTGCCACTAACGGCGATTAGAAGCAAAAGATTACGATGTCGAGAAAACTGATTTTACGATCTGCAGCGTGATTCAGTTCACTTTTAATTTCTGGGTCACTTTTGACTGAATTCATTAACAATGGCGACAAGTGTTGTTTACAACTTTAACAACTGTCAAACACAGACAAAGCCTGATTTGTCATGAAATGAAGTGTAAATAATGTAAACTGGTGTCAGAATATAAACCTGTAGGATTGTTACATCATCCAGGAGGTTCCTGAGTTTCTATGTTCAGTAATATTTAGGAAATTGTTTTAAAGAAAAATTTGAAATGAGAATAAATAATGAGATAAATCACTAACGGAACCAACGACGCCTCACACTTCACAACTCTATTGGGAGGAAATGGGAGCTTTTATTGTGAAGACACAGGAAGTGTTGTTGTGGTGCACAAAGTGTGTCGAGAACATCGTCAGTAAAGTAGCTAAATCCACCAGCTTGTTATAGGTATTACAATATATAAATATGTATGAATAATAGATATGAATATACTTTATATATAAAATATCTATACAGGTGTGTTCAAATCCACCGTGTGAGACCCACGAGACCGGAACCACCAACACCGCAACCACAGCAGGAACCGGAGGACTCAGACAGGTGAGAGAACACCTGCGGACGGGTGAACACTGACGATCAGTGGTCGGTTAAAGGTGAAAGATTCTGTAGATAATCACTGACTGTTGGTTTCAGGTGTGTTCAAACCCACCGTGTGAGACCCACGAGACCGGAACCACAAACACCGCAACTACAGCTACAGGTAACCAGCTGACACACCTGGACCCTACCTGCTGCTCAGACCAGGTCCTGGAAAAGAAACAAAGTCCTGGAAATGATTTCAAGTCCTGGAAATTATAATTTCTTTTAAATATTGATGGAAAAAAATTCTCACACCAGAAGATAGAAATGATGAAAAAAAAGTTTTTAAAAAGTCCTGGAAAATTATTTTTAATGATCAGACGGCAGGTACGTTCGGACAGGAAGTGACCTCACTTCCTCTCCTCTCTGTCTCCAGCTCAGCAGGGCGGAGACAACACGCAGGACTCCACAGACCCCTCCTCCTCCTCTGACCCCGCCCCCTCCACCACAGCCAGTCAGAGCAGAGCTGTTACCACGGTTACACAGGCCACACCTACACCTGGACCCTCTATACCTGTAAGTGACACACATACATATACACACACACACACACACACACACTCCTCATCATAATCATCATCATCATCATCATCATCATCATCATCATCATCATGTGTCTGCAGGAGATCTCCTCATTGGTCGGAGAGGACAGGGCGGAGTCCTCTGAGGCGGAAGCTGTCGCCGTGGTGATGGCAGCGGCAGAAGAGGGGGAGGAGCCTATGCAGACAGATAGCCAATCAGAGGATGTTATGTCATCAGCAGCGTCAGTGTTACAGGTTCACATGGAGGGCAGCGAAGCAGTACAGGTACATACACACACACACACACACACACACACATACACACACACACATACACATACATATATACACACACACACATTCCCCTCAGCGTGACATTAAAGGAAGGTTCAAAGCTCAAATGATAAATGAAACATGTTTTTCTTGCTGTTCATACTGAGCATCAGAGGATCCTTCCTAATGCACTGTCCTCCGTCACTTTTTTGTCCTCCGTCACTTTCAAAGTGACGCTTATGAAAAGTCCTGGAAAATAATTTACTTATAAATTATTTTTTAAAAGTTGTTTTAATACGGTCAAATTAAGAGGAAATGTCTGCTTAGTATAAAATTCCCTCTTTGTGTTTCTCTGTTGGGCTGCAGTGGAAGGACAGTAACTAAAAGTGGGACATTTGTAGTAAAAAGGCTGAAACTTTTCCACGTGATTTCACTAATTTGACCGACTGAAGCCTCATATTCAGACCCGATATTCGAACCCGCCTCTCCATCTCTGTCCGTCTCTCTATTTATCAGATGGCGTCCACAGACAGCGGTCTTCCTCAGGAGCTGATGTCATCAGAAGGGGACGGCGGTGAGGTGGACTCCGGAACGACGACCCTGTTGGTGACGACGGGACTGACCCCGGATCAGCTGGCCGTTAGCGCGGCGACAGAGGAGGCCGCTCAGCAGCCGACGATACAGGCGGTGCTGCAGGCAGCCGGACAGATGGGTGAGACACATGAGACGCTGTAGACGACGTCGGTGACATCCAAGAGACGCTGTGTCCAAACCTTTGACTGGTGCTGCATGTTTCCTTCACATTCATGTTGGTGTGTGTTTGCAGGAGAGGGGGCGGTGAACCAGTCCATCCCCATCGTTCTGACCCAGCAGGAACTGGCGGCTCTGGTCCAACAGCAGCAGCAGCTGCAGGACGTCCACAACCAACCAGAGCACAGCGCCGTGCCCACAGGTACGATAACACAACCTGAACTGAGGTTTAAAATGTTTAAGAGATTAAAGTAAAGACTGATCACCCTCCTCCTCCTCCTCCCCCTCCTCCTCCTCCTCCTCCAGACTGAAAACTTACCACTAACCTTTTCCTCTGCTCCGCTCGCATCCACCATCACTTTCCTGCCGCTCTTTCCCCACTCGCTACGCAAACATACTTAGCGCTGCCCTATTCCTAAACGGAGTTACGCTACCGATATTTAGCGTTATTTTTGGCCTGGCGGGGGTTTGTTGATATGATTACAGGAGAAGAGCTGATTCAGTAAACGTTCAGTTCGTTTTCACAGGTAATTTGTTAGTCTGTCCCTCCCGCCGCAGGAAATAATGGATTAATCCTGGAAAACTGTTGATGTAGCACTTTTCTCCTTATGAAAGTAACACGGAGATTATTCGACCAATGAGAATTTAGTCGGACAAGAGCATATCGACCAACTAGTCGACCAGCAGACTACAGCTCTATTATTTATAGTGGTTTATCATTTGGTTTATAAAATGTGATGAAATTGTGAGTCCAAGGTGACGTCTAAAGTCCACAACCCAAAGATATTCAATTAACTGTCAAAGAAAGAAAACTAGAAAATATTCAGTGTTTATTTTATGCTACTAGGACTTCTACTTCTACTTCACTAAATTATGATGAGCTTATGAATTTTACCGGATTGTTAAAGATGAAACCAGTAGTTTACTGCAGTAGTTTATTGCAGCATCGCGGCGGCTCAGTGGTGACATCACTGCAGCTCGTTAATCTCTCTTCTGTCCAATAAACACAACGTATGTTTTTGTTTATCTGCTCAGACTAATAACAAAAAAAATCTCAATAGTTCTGTTTAGTAAATATAATAATAAACTTTATGCTTTTTTATACTTTACGTATTTTGTCTGTTCTTTGTTGTAAACATGTTTTGTTTGCTGTTGTCAGTTTCTGTAAAATGAACTTTCTGATTTTGTCATAAAGGTTCAAAAACATGTTTTATAAAATCATTTTACCGTCCTGTGTTTCCCAGAGGGCCTCGCTCCAGCGGACAGCCTCAACGACCCGGCGGCCGAGAGCAACGGACACGAGCTGACATCGTCGGCCGTGACGAGTGCCGTGGCCCGATTGGCCAGCACGTTCGGCCCCGCCCCTCCTCTGACGGCTAGCCCGGCTAAGATTCAGACCCCCGCCGCCTCCGCCGCCACGCTAGGCGACGTGTCCAACGGCATCGGAGCCACCGCGGGGGTGAGACACGCGACGTGCGGATCGACAGCAGGAACCGTGACGGGGAAACAACACGCTAACACAACTCTCTCTGTGTGTTTGTGTGTAGAAACAGGTGGTCCCGGTGACGAGGTCATCAGCGAAGGACAGTCAATGGTACGACGTCGGGATCGTCAAGGTTACCAACATGGTGGTCTCTCACTACTACGTCCCCTACGATGACATCACGATCGATGTAAGAAATGAAAACATGAGTCACACGAGTCCTTACTGAACAGCAGAATTACATTTCTCAATATTTACTAGTTAGACGGTTTAAAAGACGCGTCACAAAGTGAGTTTATTGGAGCAAAATAAGACCAAAGAGGAGAAAAGTCTGTTATTTTTCTGTTTCTCTCAGTTCCAGTCCAGCGCAGAGTGACTGAAGCAGCCAGTTATTAGTTATTTACCGTTAATATCAACTGTAAAAGTTTGACCAAAGATCTCCCACTGATGTTTTATAACTCATTTCATCATCGATCTTTTTGTTGAGCTGCACATTTCCAGGTCTTTATTTATATTCTGGAATATCTTTGCATGATTTCCAATTTAAAAACTCAGTTCAGCCGCTAAAACTGCCTGTCTGAAACAAGCTCCTGTCTCTTTAAGCCCCGCCCTCCTGATGAGCCCACTCTGTTCTGATTGGTCAGCTCCAGGAAGCGTCTCCTCAGCAGCTTGAGAGGCCACGTCAACAAAACCATGAAACAAACTATAGTAGCAGGATTTTGCCACTTTTTTTCTCAAATATATCCGTACATGTTCGGGACGAAATCTGCTCCAAAATATGAGAGTGAACAAACAACACATGGGAAAAACCTTAGCAACAACCTTAGCAACCAAGGCTATGTAACAGTTAATGAGCGTGTGCGACGAGCCGGCGTCAGCTCGTCAGCAACGTAGAAAAAAAACGTCGCAAACGAAGCGTTCAGAGTTCAGGTTGAAGCCCTGACTTTTGACTTGCAGGCAGCATTTCTACATCACGTTCACCTCAAGTTTTGTAACTTTGACCACGTTTAACATCCGACATCAGAACAGGAAATAAATAACACATACAGAGTTCCTCTTACAGGATGCTGCAGATCCAAAAGTGTCAATCAATGTTCGAAGTTCAGCAGCTGAAAACGCTTCAGTCACATGTGAAAAACAGCCGACATCAGCTGTGACTCAGCAGCACTTTATATATAATTATATAAATCAGATGAACTGCAGCTTGTTTACGTACGTCTGTATTCTCAGTAAATAACCTGTTAGGTTAAAAAAATTGCGATGACACAAAAGTTTTCGCCCCTGACGGTAATTTGCGTCAGGCTGAGTAAAGGATATTTGCTCAGTCTGTGGCAAATTACCGTCAGGGCCAAGAGTAGAAACACGGTTTACATTCAGACCGGTTTATTGATGACGCGTCTCCCTGCAGGACGACTCGGGTGTGATGCCGGACTACAGTCAGATGAGGAAGGTGGAGCTGCAGCCGGGGACGGCCTATAAGTTCCGGGTCGCTGGGATCAATATCTGCGGGCGCGGAGCGTTCTCGGAGGTCTCGGCGTTTAAAACGTGTCTGCCCGGTTTCCCCGGAGCACCCTGCGCCATCAAGATCAGCAAGGTGAGACGCACTTCCTGTTGATTTTATACATTTAATTTAGATTTAGATTTAACAGAACCTTTTTCTGCCGTATGTTTGTTCTTGTGGATGTTAAATAAACCGATCCGATCGTGTTCTGGTCCTGCAGAACCTGGACGGAGCTCAGCTCACCTGGGAGCCTCCTGCCGTCACGTCGGGGAAGATCACCGAGTATTCGGTGTACCTGGCCATCCAGTCCAGCCAGGCCACCTCCTCCGGGTCCGGCTCCGGTCCGGCCCAGCTGGCTTTCATGAGGGTCTACTGCGGTCCCAGCCCGTCCTGCCTGGTCCAGGCCTCCAGCCTCGCCAACGCCCACATCGACTACACCACCAAGCCCGCCATCATCTTCCGCATCGCCGCTCGCAACCAGAAGGGCTACGGACCGGCCACGCAGGTCCGGTGGCTCCAAGGTGAGAATTAAACCAAACTACACCAGAGATACACGATCTCGTCCCGTCTTACAGCCACACAGAGCTCGTTATGTTAATAATAAGTGTTATTAACGAGCTCAAAACAAACATTACTTGTATGTATTCATTGAGTCTAATCAGCCAACTGTCTTACATGAGTTGCACGGCTGTAAACAGTTTATTGTAAAAGACCTGCAGCCTTTATGAACCGTAGAGTCGACAGCTGCTGCTCACTGTGAAGAACATCTGGCTCAACTTAAAGCAGATGTTGTTTACTGATCCACTACATGACAGAACTTTAAATAAAACTGAGGAAAAGCTGATGGTTTCTCTCCGTCACGAAGGAGCTATCAGGACGTTAAAAGAACGACGACCTGCGGAAACAAATCGGTTCATCAGTTCACCGACGACGATGTCAGAAAACAGCTGTCCAATCACAGCAGAGGATGTTAATGATGTGCAGTTATGTTACAAACAAGTTTACATTGAAGAAATGTTTTCTTTATTGTGCTCTAAACATGTGTACATGTGTAGTAATATCAGTGCGTCTCTAATAACCAGCTTGATGTAGATGATGAGTGTGTTCAGTGTTTTGTTTCGTCACACAGCTGAAGATGTCTGTATGTTTTCTGTTTTCCTTTAGAAACCAGTAAAGATGCCAAACCAGCAGTGAAGAGACCAGGAGTGTCTCCTGATTAGTAAGAACTGATTTCTATTTACTCACATGTACAAGAAATATACATTTACACTGATATATAGTCAAACATGTGCTTCATACAGACTATAGAGTGAAATATAAACACATAAAAAAGTAAAATTGAAGTTAAAGATTTTATGAAATTGATGTTGATGTTTGTTTTTCTTGCTGTAATCATTCCTCCTGTTCATACTGACCATTAGAAGATCCCTTCATAAGTGATGGAGGATAAAATCCACGGTCCTCCTTCTGTGCAAAAAATGTATTTAAAAGTTTATCTGAAGCTAATATGAAGCTTCAGCGTCCAAATGAGTCAAATCAAGTAGATATCTTTCAACATTACAGTCTTTTTAGTGCCAAAGTCCCTCTTTTTGTTACTATACTTCCACCTGCAGCTCAACAGGGAAACACTGTCCGAGGAAACACAAAGAGGGAATTTGATGCTAAAAAGACTGTAAATGTGTCAGATATCCACTTGATATGACTAACTCAGACTGATGAAGCTGAATAGAAGCTTCACAGAGACTTTAAAATGCATTTTTATACAAGTTAAAAGAAGCACGGAGGTTAAACCAACTGCTCCTGTTTATAGACATAGAGTTAGAACATTGTCTCTCTTCTATCACCCAGTCGGCTGCAGAAGGTTTTATTGGTACAGGAAGTGGAATAAGACTTTCAATTATTTATGTAAATCTGTTTTAAACATGTAAACACATTGTTTTGTTTCTATAAGTTCATAAGTTTGTTTCTCCCTGTTCAGGTCGGGTCTCTTTTTTAAAAAATATTAATTTATGCACGTTGGGTTCAGGTTCAGATATCCAGACTTTCAGTCCAGAAACACTCGAGCCTACATTTCCCATAATACACCTGGACAGTCTTTCATTAGAGCCACGTCTGTAAACACACCTCCAGTTGGTAACACGCTTTCTGTGATGTTTCTGAGGAGTGTGTGTGTAGTCCGATGACATCACTATGACATCATCAGGCTGCAGATGACGTCATACTTCTGTTCTTCACATGTAAAATCGGTGTACTGTAACTTTAAATCTCATTAATACTTCCTGTTTTTTTTCTCTCCTCAGTAAACCTGTCGGACAGAAGAAGTTCAGAACCGACCAATAGGAGGAGGAGCTCATGGCCTGCCGGGGATCGTGATTGGTTACAGTTGTCCTAAGCTCGGGGGCGGGACTCTGACAGCTTCCTGTCCCGCAGGAAACAAAAATAAAAGACTTGTAGGATATTTGTACATTATCGACCAATCAGAACTTTCTCCTCTGTTGTTGTTGGCGTTTTTTTTTTTTTGTTTGTTTTTTTCTGTTTTCTGGTCGTCATGGAGACTGAAGGTCAACAGCATTTCACTTTCAGCTAAAATTAATAAAGTTTATTTGAGTTTGTTAAATGTAGGTAGGCGACTGGTGAGGTCGAAGGTCACGGTGCTATAGGGGGCGGAGTTTAAATTATTTTCTTTCTGTAGTGTCAAAATATTTAGGTTTTCCCTTTTTTTTATAAACAACTGTAAGAAAACATTTCTTCTTCTGTGATTTCTTCTTCTGTTATTGAAGCGTTCGTCTGAGCAGGAAGTGAGTGAATTTTCATCTGTTTGAAAATCAAATCTGTTTGTGAATATTCTCTCCAACAATAAAGATTTTTAGAGCATTTTTTACAGGCAGTGTGGAGTCCCACTTCCTGAAACTTTTGTTTATTTTTGGATTTAAACTTTACTGAATACAAATGTTTCTCAGTGTCTAACCCTAATCCAGAATATGACGTTTATAACAAATCAACTGAGAACATGAACATGATCAAATAAATCAATAAAAACAGTTTCAAAATAATTATAAACTTTCAGTTAAGTGTTGTGAAGGAAAAACTGAACTCTGACTGGTCAAGGATGAAAAAGTTCCCTCAAATAAATAATTAAACACCTGAACAAGGAACAAGAGAAGCCAAAAAACTCTGAAAATGCAGCAGAAACACTAAAATATCTTGATGAAGAAAACTCTCAGACAGCAGAAGATATTTTAAGACAAAATTATGAGCTAAAAATATTTTTTAAGATAAAAATGAACATATTGACTTTTTATCTCAACCTTTATCTCATAATTGTGATTGACAAAGTTGGATTTTTCTCATTATTCTGACACACATGAGCATTTCTCTTCATCTTTTACTGGCAGGAACTGACTTCCACAATGAAGAGAAACACTGTAAAAAGAGAAAACTTGAAATTTCAAGGCAACAAACTTAAGCAAAAGTTTGAATGAGGTCATTTATTTAATTCTTTAAGTTTATAATTTGAATTTGTCCAACTTTTACTTCTGTTAATTAAATTTGCAGTGAGATGAAAGTAGATGAAACACAAGGCGGCATGCAGGGTTTTATCTTAAGCTTTCACACAATAAAGAGTTGAAAAGGTTTTCCATAATAAGCTTAAAATATTACATAACAGTAAATCCAAAAAAATTATAAGTAGTAACATTTAAATAAACAAAAAATATGAAGGATGATGATGAAGGAGCCTATTGTGACGCTGTATAGCAGACGGAGGGTTGCAGTTTCTGTGGATTTTGAAGTTCATGTTCAAGTTGGGAAGAAAGATGGATATTAAGAGACAAAAGGGACGGCGGCAGCGTTGTTGGCTGATAAATGGGAAGCAGGGCTTTGCAATGGCTGTTTTTTTAACTATTGGGACATTAATTTCAACAGACAGTGAAGAGTTGCTGTTTTTTGTCTTTGTTAACCCTTTCATGCATAGTGGTCACTACAGTGGACAGCTATTCAAAAGCCGTTTCTTATATATGCATGGGTTTTAATGGTTTAGTTGCACATCAGCCAACACAGTCGACTCTAGTGCGTCATCCCATACACTGCCACCCACTGGCCAGCCTTTGTAAGTGCAACACATGGATGTATAAAGAGAACTGGAAACAGCGTCGGAGGCGGGGCCCCGTTTATTCCTATGAAAGTTGCTCAGTGGCGCATGAAGCCAAAAAAAAAAAAATCGACTTCGCGGTATGAAAGTACCCGGATCTTCCGCATTGTGCGGCCCATAGAGCATGCGCACTAGTGACTTTCGCTGGCCGAATCGGCTACTTCTGGTTTAGCCCTCCGGCTAACTTGAATGGAGATAAAACAATTCAATCATGCGGCTCTTCTAGGCTTTTGAAATATGATTGGACCGAACCGGATTTAATTCTGATAGCGAGACAAGTCATTTCGCGGGGGTTGTGACGCTCCGAAAAATTTATCCGCTGATTTACAGACATCTCTTTCACAATGTAAGTCTATGGGCCAGTGTGCATCACGTGACGTTGTAATTACACGGTTTGGCCGCTATGTCAAATTGGCTTCAAAGCCTGGCGCTCCTCTTGTATCCAGTTCTCTTTATACATCCATGGGCGCATACACTAAAAAAAGTTTCCAGCTTCCGGGTTTGCTTCCGCGTTGTGCGGCCCACTGAATATGCGCAGTAGTGTTTCCCCGCTGGCCCCGCCCACGAGTTCCCGTTCGGCCCTTAGACTTTACATTGTGATGACGTCACGGATTTTTAAATCGCTTTTCTCGGCTCAAGGAAAGTTTTACAAACATAAAACCTCTATGGATCAAAAGTTCATAATAGAAAGAGTCATAATTGACGTTGTTTGCAGTTCGAGGTGTCCTGTCAACAGTTTTACAGGCGTCTCTTTTACAATGGTAGTCTATGGGGGAAATCCTTTTGGGGCCGCAGGGGGGATTTTTCGCTGCAATACCGCGAGTGACCACTGGGAAAAACCAGCTGCAAGGCTGAGCGGCGGCGCCCTATCAAGCTCTTATACATCCATGAGTAAAGGCTCAAAACCAAGATGGCCGCCTGCCGGCCGGAAATGCTCTTCAACTCGGGAATATCTTGCCACTCCTTCTATAGTAATAGACCCTTGCAGGTAAATAAAATTTTGTTATATCAAGTAACAACTAAGGAGTAATACAATTGTTAAAATTTGCAAGTATTGATTTTATGTCTGGAGAAAATGACAATTAATCATCTGTCCACTAAGTTGGACAAACTCCTTGAAAAATGTGTGTTTAAAAAAAATGAAGTTCAAATATTTTTTTCATGCCTGAAGAGGAATACAAACAAAAAAATCCTGACTGAGGTTATCATGCATGAAAGGGTTAATGTTTCCATTTAGAGTAAAGAGACTTTTATAAACAGCAGCAGACTCTCTGATTGATCCTGATACCAAACAGAATCACAGAACTCAAACTGTCCTAATGAAAAACATCCTCATGTGATCCGTCACAGAAAAAATAAATAAATAAAAAAAATAACAACCAGCTGATAATAAATAAAGAACTTTATTGTATATTTATATACTGTAAATATATCCAGAGTACAATAATGAACACGATAACAGGTTATACTTATATTTCAAGTATAGACTCAGTTATAGCATGAGATACGTCGCAGTGCGTTCTTGGCAGATTAAGGAAGAAGATTCAAAGAATAAACAGCACAGAAGAGAGAAGTTATCTTGGAAGAATCCCATCATGCAGTGCAGTATATTGCAGATAACTTTGGTGTCGACCGAAATAAAATATGTTTAGTTCATTTACAAAAGCAGAGAAAACAGCATCTGAATCCACACCGACTGAAAACAAGACCAACTTCAGCCAAAAGTCCTTAAAGTTTATTTAAATATCTGATCAATAACTGATCGACCGCAGATGATTCATGTCAGAGAGATTTGATATTTCATTTATTTTTATATCTTCTACAACATTCAACACTGATGCTTCTGAGAAGTTTGGATAAAGTTAAATATAAAATGTTATTGACACCAACATCCAAACATCTCAAATCAGACTCAACACTCATAAGAATCAACTTTTCATGATGGAATAATAATAAGTTCTTGTTATATTTCTGTGTTGTTTTAATACTGTAATACTTCATGTTTCAGATTTAAAGCATGTCGGTGTTTGTTATCGGCTCATTTTGCTCGTAAAAGCAGGTTTATATTTGAGTTAACGAGTCGGTGAAGCTCGTTGTAAAAATGCTGTTTTCTCTGCAGCTGAGCGACGACACGACGCTGCAGATGAATAACTGTACACATTATTACTGTAAACTCAGTTCAAACTACTGCAATTGTTTGTGGTTACATTCAACAGTCATTCGTCAACACTTTTAACACTTTCACTCTGACCTCCGACCCCCCCCCCCTCCTTGTTACATCACTTCCTGTAACACTCTGGACCGTCTACTACTTCCTGACTCTGATTCACATCATCGTCTTTTTCAAGTTTCCAAAAGATCGTTATTAAACTGTTTAATGTCAAAGTAAAAAAAAAAATCTCTACACCTTGATATAAACTTAAATCATAAATCACAACATAAGTGACGACATGTTTCTGATGGTTTCTACTTAAAAAGATGTTTTCAGTTTGACATTAAAGAGTTCAGCTGCTGATCATAATCAATAAAACATGAAGGAGCCACAATGTTTTCACATTAACTTGAAACCTTCTTCAAAACGCAGCGGTGTTTCTATTGGCCGAACCAGCAAAGCACCGCTCACATACAAACATGTACATACGTGACTTTTTTTTTTTTTTTTTTTACAGCAGATTAACGACTCAGCTTCCCTCTGAGTCGTTATATAACACTGATCAATCCTTATTGTCTTCTGATCAATATTTCTTCTATTGCTAATACTTCTTCACAGCTAAAAAGAAATTCACATCAGAAACAACACAAAAACATAAAAAATATTATATATATATATATAATGCTCCTAAACCTGAAAAAAAAAACCTCCTAAAAAACCCTAAACACAAAAAAAAAACCCAACCTGAAGACGATCGACTTGAAACAGTGACTCCGCCCACCAACACCTCCACTCTGAGCAGGTTTGTTTCCACACAAAACGTCTGTCAACAAGTTTATTCCACCTAAAAGACTTAAAATCCTGTCAGTGTGTGGATTCAGTCGCTCTTAATTTCATTTCAAACCCTCATAAAAACAGTCAGACATTTTGTTTCTTCTCTAGTGTTTGCAGTGAGACATGCGGATGTGAAACTGAAGCTTCGTGTTCAGAGAAAAAAACCATGGATGTATTATAAGAGCTGGATACTGGACGAAAAATGGCGACCATTCAGTCCTGTAGGAATTGCTCTCCTGCATGGATGTATTATACATCTTATACATTTTATTATACGTCCATGAATCGCCATATAAAGTTTCTAGCTTCCGGGTTTGCTTCCGCGTTGTGCGGCCCACTGAATATGCGCAGTAGTGTTTGCCCCCGAGTTCCCGCTTGGCCCATAGACGTTACATTGTGATGACATCACAGATTTTAAAATCGCTTTTCTCGGCTCAAGGAAAGTTTTACAAACATAAAACCTCTATGGATCAAAATTTCATAATAGAAAGAGTCATATTTGACGTTGTTTGTAGTTCGAGGTGTCCTGTCAACAGTTTTACAGGCGTCTCTTTTACAATGGTGGTTTATGGGGGAAAATCCTTTTGGGGCCGCAGGGGGATTTTTCGCTGCAATACCGCGAGTGGCCACTGGGAAAACTTGGCTGCAAGGCTGAGCGGCGGCGCCCTATCCAGCTCTTATCATACATCCATGGAAAAAACAAACAAAAACAAACAAAAAAAAAAAACCCCAACCTGCTCAGAGGTGTTTAAACCAAAACCGGCCAATCAGAGTCCACCGCTATCCTCTGACATGTCATGTGGTTCAGGGAGGAGGAGGGGGCGGTGATGTCACTGCGGCGCTCTGGTGACATCACACCGTCCTCTCCTGGTCTCAGTGAGAAAACTGCGATCCAGTTTTCAACATAAATAAATCCTTAAAAACAGCAGCTGTTTTAGTGCAGATTTACAGTACGACTGCATATATTACTGTGTTTACACTCAGTGTCCAGTTTATTAGCTACATCTAACTAATACAACAGTCCCTTATTGTTATTATTATACGACTAACTTATATAACTAAAACTTCAGATGCTAGCTGTACCTAATAATCTGGACAAAGAGTGTATATTTACAGTATTATTGTGTACATTTACTACTAATACTGTGTACAATAACAGTATTACAGTCTGACTGAACAACACACACATGCAGAACAGCAGAAACCAGTTTCACTCTGGTTTAGAATAAACAAACATGGCTCCTTTTACAATAAATAACACTGTGCTGTAAATGAAACGCGATCAGAGACACACGAACAGCAGCTCCGACAGATCAGAACCGAAGAACGTCCCGCCTTCAGTTTGTTTCCGTACTCATCACAACATCTGTCTCCTGATGTGGTGTTTCCGGGGGACGTTTCCATGACAACGAAGCTGCATGACAGAAATCCAGGTTTTTCCCCCAGGATCCTTCGAGGAGTCTTTTTTTTTTTTTTAAAAAACACGAGTTTTAATCTGAGCAGTGAAAATGGAAGACAGAAATCACTCCCAACGTCTGAAGCTGCCACTCATCCCTTCATTCGTTCACTCATTCATTCGCTGACGTAAAGTTCTGAACGCTGAAAACCAAACCACCTGCCGGTTGCCGGTAGTAACAACATGCTGTTCTCTGATTGGTCAGATGGCTGCTGTGATTCATTATTGCATCCAAAAGTTTAGCAGGACGTGTTTTAGTGTTTGTGTGTGTGTGTGTGTGTGTGTGTCTCGTCTTCTTCTCTCGATAAATCGTTTCAGTTCCACAAAAACAAACATTCGTCATCGTTTCCTTTCTGTTCATCTTCCCTTTGTTCATCCCGTCTTCAGCAGGCTCCGCCTCCCTGATGATGTCAGAAGAGCAGACTCCGCCTTCTGGTCGGACTGTTCGCTGGACGGGAAAAAAAAAAACATCAGTTAAAGTTTCATCCACAGAGTTAAACCAGCTACAGCTGCAAGTAGAGATTATTTTCATTATTGATTCATCTGATTATTTTTTTCTCAATTAATCGATTAGTTGTTTGGTCCATAAAATGTAAGAAAAAGGTGAAAAATGTCGATCTGTTTCCCAAAACCCAAGATGACGTCTTCAAATGTCTTTTTTTGTCCATGATTCAAAAGATATTCAGTTTACTTTCATAGATGACGAAAGAAACCAGAAAATATTCACATTTAAGAAGCTGGAATCAGAGAATTTAGACCCTTTCTTCTTAAAAAATGACTCAAAACAATTCATCAATTATCAAAATAGTTGGCGATTAATTTTATAGTTGGCAATTAAGTGATTTATCTACTCATTGTTGCAGCTCTAAAACCAAAAAACAGATTCAAAGTTTATTCTGGACTTTGAAAAACAGCAACTCACAGCCAACTGCCCCCCATTCCAGCACTCTTTACACACACACACATATACATATATATATATATACACAGTATACACCCAGTGCTTCCAGTAGTCCCAGCTATAACCAGTTGGTGTGTGTGTGTGTGTGTGTGTGTTACCTGGATCGGGTGCGACTGTTGGTCTGATAGCTTCTTTTTCTAGTTGAATTTCCGGCAGACTGAAGATGGACATCGCTGAAAGGAGAGTCAGAGCGTGGGTGAGTTTGTGATGTCACAGTACACCATGACATCACAGGACAACGCAGGATCACAGGGGTCAAAGGTCAGTTTGGACTTACTGTCAGGAAGTGTCAGCACTCTGTTTCCAAGGTTACTGAAGTAACGATGATTCATCGACTCGTCTGCTGAAATCCTTTTCTTCCCTTCAAACTACAGAAAATACAAACGAAAGTGAGGAACTGATTTGTTTCCTCGTGATAAAAATAACAATATTTATTGTTTTAAACATCAAGATAATGACGACACGTTGTTCTGATCGTCTTATATCGGACTTCTCCACAAGAACAATCATTATCTGACTGTACTGGCTTAAAACACTGATCATGAGTCTGTAACATTATTCCAGTTGATTTTTTATATGTTTATATTTTTAGATCCTATGAGACGTTTACTGACCTGCAGGAACTTTGACAACAGCTCCACTCCTTCACTGCTGAGCCTGAACAACGCAAACACACACACATTATGTCTCCATGCACTTACATACAGCAGCATTAACAATGTGAAGGAAAACTTTTCTAGAAGACTTTAACAGTTAAAATAAATGGGCAGCTGTGGCTCAGGAGGAGGTTCTCCACTAATCAGAAGGTGGGTGGTTCAATCCCCGACTCCTCCTGCCCACATGTTGAAGTGTCCTTGGACAAGATACTGAACCCCAAAATTGCTGCTGATGGTTGACCAGGACCTTGCGTGGTAGCTTGCCGCCATCGGTGTGTGAATGAGCAGCAGAAACATTGTAAAGCGCTTTGGATAAAAGAGCTATATACTGTACAGCCATTTCTGTTACTTTCTGAAATGGATGTGTATAGTTGTGTACAGGTGTGTGCAGTTGTATACATATGTGTGTGTAGTGTGTAGTTGTGTACCTGGGCGTGTGGTTACTCAGTCTCTCTGCTCTGTACTGAGGATAGTTGTACGTCACAAACTCCTCGTTAGAATTGATCCCAGGCCAGCTCTGCTCCGTGGGAGTACCTGCACACAACAGACATAATTTATACACCACATATACATAATATACATTAAATACACAGTTTGGTATCAATAAAAAATAAAAATAAGAGGCACCGGAGATGAAACAGAAGCTGATTAGTTCTCACCCAGCAATTTGAAGATGAAGTGAAGTTCCTCCTCCACCGTGGAACCAGGAAAAAGAGGTCGACCTGTTGCCATCTCATAGAAGATACAACCAACACCCCTACAGAGAGACAGACAGACAGACAGACAGACAGACAGTAAGACAGATAGACAGACAGGTCATCAGAGCCTCATACTGAAGTCAGAAACAGTTGTCATCAGTTGGTCTGATGTTTGTAAAGTACCTGAGATATAGCTAATGTTTACCACAGTAGAGGAATGTTTGTTGTCAAGGCAACAAATTGATGTTAAATTTTGTGGTAATAGTACTACAGTATACTACAGTACTGACCACATGTCAATGTGTGTAGAGTAGTCAGTGCTGCCAAGCAGGATGTCCGGCGGTCGGTACCACAGCGTCACCACCTCATTAGAGTACGTTTTTGTAGGGATCGACTTCGCTCGGGCCAAACCTGGAACACACACAACAGCTCGGTAACATCTTTATAATACTTTTTTTTACTCCGGCAGAACTCTGTCCACAGTGACTAACAATAAAGAAATCAAAAATCCACAGGAACAAGAGCTCAATGAAGTTACAAATGAAGTGCAGCCCCCTAAACAAGAACTAGGTCATCAGAAAGTGGTAGGAAGAGCTGAGTATTGTCAGCATAGCAATTGTAGACTAGTTGCAGAGGTAGAAGGACTGGTTACTGGATACCGAACCCCAAAGGTAGGCAGAAGCAGAGGTAGTCGGACTACCTGCAGAAGTAGAGGGACTAGTTGCAAAGGTAGAGGGACTACTTGCAGAGGTAGAGGAACTAGTTGCAGGGGTAGAAGAACTAGTTACAGAGGTAGAGGGACTAGTTGCAGGGGTAGAAGAACTAGTTGCAGAGGTAGAGGGACTAGTTACAGAGGTAGAAGAACTAGTTACAGAGGTAGAGGGACTGGTTACTGGATACCGAACCCCAAAGGTAGGCAGAAGCAGAGGTAGTCGGACTACCTGCAGAGGTAGAGGGACTAGTTGCAAAGGTAGAGGGACTACTTGCAGAGGTAGAGGGACTAGTTGCAGGGGTAGAGGGACTACTTGCAGAAGTAGAGGGACTAGTTACAGAGGTAGAGGGACTAGTTGCAAAGGCAGAGGTACTGGTTGCAGAGGTAGAGGGACTGGTTACAGAAGTAGAGGGACTAGTTGCAAAGGTAGATGGACTACTTGCAGAGGTAGAGGGACTAGTTGCAGGGGTAGAGGGACTACTTGCAGAAGTAGAGGGACTAGTTACAGAGGTAGAGGGACTAGTTGCAAAGGCAGAGGTACTGGTTGCAGAGGTAGAGGGACTGGTTACAGAGGTAGAGGGACTAGTTGCAGGGGTAGAAGAAGTAGTTACAGAGGTAGAGGGACTAGTTGCAGGGGTAGAGGGACTACTTGCAGAGGTAGAGGGACTAGTTACAGAGGTAGAGGGGATAGTTGCAGAGGTAGATGGACTATTTACAGAGGTAAAGGGACTACCTGCAGAGGTAGAAGGACTAGTTGCAAAGGTAGAGGTACTGGTTGCAGAGGTAGAAGAACTAGTTGGAGAGGTAGAGGGACTAGTTACAGAGGTAAAGGGACTAGTTGCAGAGGTAATGGGACTAGTTGCAGAGGTAGGAAGACTAGTTACAGAGGTAGGCAGACTAGTTGCAGAGGAAGATGGACTAGCACTATCTTGACTTATACATTAACTGAAGTGCTGCACAGGAAGAACTTCTGGTCTGTTGGTGTCTCTACATTAAGTTTGAGGATCAGGGTTCATCCTAATCAATAACACCTGAACAAAATCTAACAGCAATTCATCCAAACGTTTCCCAGATGAATCAGTGTTTTAGACTGAACCCCGAACATTTAAACTTGGCAGATTTTCAGTGTGGTACCTGGGAACACATGGAATTGGTGTTGAGGTCATATTTCTGCTGCATGGAGACACTTTAGTTTCCTTTACTGTTCACATGGACTCACCAAAGTCTGCCAGTTTGAGCTCTCCTCGCTCATTGATCAGCAGGTTTTGGGGCTTCAGGTCTCGGTGAAGAACCTTCCTGCGGTGACAATAGGACAAACCTCGCAGCAACTGGTAAAGAAAGAGCTGAGGAGAGAAAACCAGTAGAGTCACTCTAGAAAATCTACTGGAAAGAAACCAACTTCCTCACAGATATGTTACAGCCTGACGTGCTTTCTTCCGCCTGAGATCGTCTTCTCAGGCAGAACTTCCTGCCAAGTGAGTTTTGTATTAAAGTGAGTCAGACCTGACCGGCTGTATCAGTGTTCCCCCCCTCATCATGTGTAAATGTTGTGACTGGACAGAGTGCAGAGCAATACAAATATCTAATATCAGCAGTATCCGCAGTACTGACAGTACATGAGAGTGAAGTTTTCTCACTTTGACGTTGTGCACATGGATGGTGTTTCCACAGTCGTCCAGGTACTGTTTCAGATCTTTGTCCTGAAACAAACAATCGGAATCATCTTTATTAGCCAAGTATGCTTACGTATAGAAGGAATTTGACTGCTTTCAATGTATTCGCACACAACACAACACAACAATCTTCAGAAAGATATCCGAGGAATCTCACAAACACACCAAACCTCATTAAAAGCTCAATACACCAAAAAACAAGACGTGTGTGTCTCACCAGATACTCAAACACCAACGTGAGGGATTTCTGCGTGTGGATAATGTCATGAAGCGTGACGATGTTGGCGTGTTTCAGATCCTTCAGCAGAGACACTGGGGGAGAAGAGACACATCAGTACACCCACACAAAATACAGACCCCCCTCCCCTCCCCCCTACAATAATATTCATACACTCCTCAGTACTGCAGTACCTTCTCTGATCGCAGTACACGGAGCTCCTTCTTCGTGTTCCAGACGAATTTCCTTCAGAGCCACAAGGTTTTCAGTCAGTTTACTGCGACCCTTATACACTGTAGCATAGGTCCCCTACAGATAGACAGGTAGAGAGACATATGATGACCTGCAGCACATGTGACGCTCTGTCAGATTCAAGCTGATTCATGACATGTGTCAGTACTAAAGGCTGAACCACAACTGTAACTTCTAAATCATTCAAAGTGGAACCAGCAGTGTCTGATGTGTTTGCATTTTTTGTATTAGCCTTAATTCAACAGAACATATCTCTGTTTAAACCAAGTCACTCCCAAGATGCTTGGGAGTGACGAAGATGGACAGGATTAGGAACGACTACAGTAGAGGGACAGCCAGGTTGGTGAGATTGGGATGGTTTGGTTTGGAGAGATGCTGGTTATATTGGAAGAAGGCAGCTGAAGATGGTGTTTCCAGGCAAGAAATGAAATGAAGAAGGCCAAAGAGGAGATTTATTGGAAAGACATGCAGGAGGTTGGCACGACAGAGGAAGACGCATAGGACAGGAAGAGATGGAAACAGATGATACGCTGTGGCGACCACTAACGGGAAAAACCCAAAGAAGAAGATGAAGGATCATTAGAAAAGGAGCGGCTGTAAAACGGTGAATAAATGTTTGAGTGAAATTATTCATTTTATTATTAATTGATCCATTCAGTCCAATAATATTTGGAAAGTCTTATGATTAAATTATGTTATCCTCATTCAAGTGAACAAGGAGCCAACAGTCAGTCGGCTCGGCTGGAGAAGGACTCTACTGAGCATCATGGGCCCAAAAACACAGGAACACGTGGAAACATGGAGGCTTCATGCGCCACTAACCAGCTTTCTTAGAGGGCAGTATCCAGTTCCTCTTAATACATTCACAGTCTGAAACCTACACATATAAGCAGGTGTGTCCTCACCTCTCCCAGTTTGTCCAGTTTGATGTACGTCTCCAGTTTCCCAAAACCTATCTCCGACTTCAGACACAAACACAGAGAGGAACACAGAGAGCAGAGGGTTAATATACCTGTACTGAGACAACACTAACTGTGAAACACCTGCATGACAGGATACAATAGAAGCATAGTAGATGTACCAGAGAGACTCTGCGCAGCCGCCTGCTGATTGGCTGCTCAAACAGAGCTGGACCAATCAGATTAAACTTCTCCAGGTAATCGTCTGGAAGCCGAATGTCAGCCGGTAACGACAGACGTTTGTTGATGTCCTGAAACACACAAGAGAGAGAGAGAGAGAGAGAGAGAGGGAGGCGTCATGGATTTATCTGTTTCCTTCCACCTGTTTTTATTCACATTTTCTATCTACACATAAAAAATGTGTGTGTGTGTGTGTGTGTGTGTGTGTGTGTGTGTGTTTGTGTTTGTGTGTGTGTACCTCAGTAGAGATCTTCTTGTTCCTCAGTCGGACTCTAACTGGACTCTGAACGTCATCTGATGAAGAAGCCGGATCACTTTCTCCATCTGAACTCATCTTCACATCCTCATGGACGATTTCTGGTGACACACACACACACACACACACACACACACACACACACACACACACACACACGTGAAACATGTTTCATGAGATGAGCCTGCTGATTGGCTGTTGGCTCGTCTCATATTTTACTTCCTTCATTTAGAGCTATGGTGGGTGATGAGGACAAAATTCATGGTTGTGATACAAACGTCTCTGAAGTGTTTATATAAAAACTTGAACTTGTTTACTACAAACTACATGTACAAATACTACATAACTGCAGTATTAGTACCCAATCTGGTGCTATGATTGTGGTACTGCAGGATATAGTGCTGTGGTAGTAGTACTGTGATATATATTTGCAGTATTAGTACCCAGTCTGGTAAGGTGGTTGTAGTACTGTAGTACATAGTGCTGTAGTAGCAGTACTGTAGTATATATTTGCAGTATTAGTACCCAGTCTGGTGCTGTGGTTGTAGTACTGTGGTATATATTTGCAGTATTAGTACCCAGTCTGGTGCTGTGGTTGTAGTACTGTGGTATATATTTGCAGTATTAGTACCCAGTCTGGTTCTGTGGTTGTAGTACTGTGGTATATATTTGCAGTATTAGTACCCAGTCTGGTGCTGTGGTTGTAGTACTGTGGTATATATTTGCAGTATTAGTACCCAGTCTGGTGCTGTGGTTGTAGTACTGTGTTATATATTTGCAGTATTAGTACCCAGTCTGGTGCTGTGGTTGTAGTACTGTGTTATATATTTGCAGTATTAGTACCCAGTCTGGTGCTGTGGTTGTAGTACTGTGGTATATATTTGCAGTATTAGTACCCAGTCTGGTGCTGTGGTTGTAGTACTGTGTTATATATTTGCAGTATTAGTACCCAGTCTGGTGCTGTGGTTGTAGTACTGTGTTATATATTTGCAGTATTAGTACCCAATCTGGTGCTGTGGTTGTAGTACTGTGTTATATATTTGCAGTATTAGTACCCAGTCTGGTGCTGTGGTTGTAGTACTGTGTTATATATTTGCAGTATTAGTACCCAATCTGGTGCTGTGGTTGTAGTACTGTGTTATATATTTGCAGTATTAGTACCCAGTCTGGTGCTGTGGTTGTAGTACTGTGTTATATATTTGCAGTATTAGTACCCAGTCTGGTGCTGTGGTTCAGGTAGGAGCTCAGGCTGCGTCCCAGACCTCGAGGTCTCCTCAGTGAGCTGCTGTACGAATGAAGGAGAGACTGAACTGACGAAGACGATCCTCTGACCTTCACTCCTCCTGATGAAGCACGCATAGAGCCCACCTCTGGGGGGTGTGGGGGGTGATGGAGGGATGACGGAGGGATGACGGAGGGGTGAAGTTGAGATGAAGGTGACATGAAGGTGAGATGAAGTTGAGATGAAGGTGAGATGAAGCAGAGATGAAGAGATGAAGAAGAGACGAAGGAGAGATGAAGAAGAGATGAAAGTGAGATGAAGGAGAGATGAAAAGATGAAGAGATGAAGGAGAGATGAAAAGATGAAGAAGAGACGAAGGAGAGATGAAGAAAAGATGAAAGTGAGATGAAGGAGAGATGAAGAAGAGATGAAGGAGTGATGAAGAAAAGATGAAAGTGAGTTGAAGGAGAGATGAAGGAGAGATGAAGAAGAGATGAAGGAGTGATGAAGGAGAGATGAAAGTGAGATGAAGAAGAGATGAAGGAGAGATGAAGGAGTGATGAAGGAGAGATGAAGAGATGAAAGAGAGATGAAGGAGAGATGACGGAGAGATGAAGGAGTGATGAAGGAGTGATGAAGGAGAGATGAAGAGATGAAAGAGAGATGAAGGAGAGATGAAGGAGAGATGAAGGAGGGATGAAGGAGTGATGAAGGAGAGATGAAGAAGAGATGAAGGAGTGATGAAGGAGAGATGAAAGTGAGATGAAGGAGAGATGAAGGAGAGATGACAGAGAGATGAAGAAGAGATGAAAGAGAGATGAAGGAGAGATGAAGGAGAGATGAAGAGATGAAGGAGAGATGAAGAAGAGATGAAGGAGAGATGAAGGAGGGATGAAGGAGTGATGAAGGGGGCGGAGTTCAGGAGCAATGGAGGATGGTGATTGGTTGATTTAGAAAACAAAGACGAGAAAAAAAACAGGTTGAAGGAGAAAAAAAAGGAGAACAAAATGAAAACGTGTGAGCAGGTCAGGGCAACAGATTAATTAGTTTAATTAATTTATTGATTGATTGATTGATTGACAGATCCATCAGACAACCAATCAAAATCATAGAATCGAACCAACCAATCAGGTGACAGGGAGGAGTCAGGCTGCATGCATATTGCATCTCCACCTGCCCAGTAAGACCAGCATAGACCAGTCTGAGCAGGTTGGAGGTTCAGAGCTGCTTCAGTAAACCTGCAGTAACCATGGCGAGTGGATAATAGAGCCACAATTAAAGAAGGAGACGAAGAAGACGTGACATTTACGTGAGACAAGTTTGACTTACTGTCAGTTTCCGCATGTTACATCCATCTACTGCAAAGCAACATAACAAATATGTTTATGAATGCAAACTTTACTCACATGAAACAAACTGTATCAGCATCAATGATCAACTTGATAGTTAATAAAACTATTTTCAGGTTGTGAAATAATATATAAAACATATACAGAATAACCTAAACCGCCTTACAACAAAGACGCCTTCCATGTCTGACGGTAACCAGGCAACGTACACGGAGATGACGAGTGTATTACACGGTTTTAAACCGACGTACATAGTTCAAACGTACGTAACGGTCCCTCCAGGAAATCGCAATTTTGCGAGTGTAATAACGCAATTCTGCTAAATTACTGCAACTTTTCTGCTAGGGACGCAACGATGAACTGATTTCACTATTAACCTTTAAAACGTCACGTCAAAAGCTCAGCTAGTGTTTCTGTTCTCACTCTTAAAAAAAGGGACGTTATGGTACAATATGTTTATATGAACAACGGTTGTACTGCGAGGAAAATTAAACAAACACTGTGCTGTAACAGGTTCAGGTACGCAAAGTTACACATGATGTCACAAGAGCAACTCTCCTCATTTATGTTTGAGGAAGCAACGTTAGCTAAAGGAGATGAGAAGTGTTCTGTTAGTGGCTGAAGGACTCAACAATGAAGCGTTGTATTCATCAAAACGCCTCCAATCAGGACTCTGGTAGAGTCAAGAAGACGGATCTGAAGAAACGTCGCTGCTAAAGGATCCAACACCTCGAACTTATACATGCTCACGTGAGGGTAAAACATCAAGTAATAACAAAATTAAAAAAAACATTACTTTAGTGGCAAGTCATGAAACCTTGAGTCGGTAGGGAATTCAATATAAACGTGTCAGATTTGGGCTTTTAGTGCAACGTAAACCAACGGCAGCAAAGCAGGAAAAGGAGCATTAGACCGTTTATTAATGAACGCTCACCAAAACAGCACGTAATCACCTCCAACATCCTGTTGCTTCTTCCCACCTGTGTTGAGTAAACGCTGGTATGGCAGGTAAATATACCAGGTGTAAAAGACGAACTTAACATTAGGATCCTGTAGACTTCCTGCACTATAACATGGGATCTGATTAATAGCATTTCAGTGATTAATAACACCTTCATTTCTAAAAAAAAAAACAATAATAGACAGAATTTTCTCAGGCCCCATGTAAAATTAGATTAATTATTAAAATAGATTATTAAATATTAATTTAAAAAATAAGCATGGATGACAGTTGATGATAAAAACACCTACATTAGTAATATTTTCCCCAAAGGGATCAATAAAGTTCATCTTAATCTTCTATTAATAATAATATAATTAAAAATACTATAATTTAAATATTAGAAATCAACTAACTGCAATGTCCCGTCTTGTTCGTCTTGGCATGAATTATTTATTATTCACTTCCAGTCTCAGACTGTCTCTGCTGCTGCAGTTCAACCCTCTGTTGCAGAATCCTCAGTGAAGTGTCTTGTGCAAAGCATGATCATGTGACTTTGTCCATCCGTAGTATTGTGAAATAAAGTAATGCATAATAATTGTGTAATGATTGTGTAACATCCCTGATTGTGTCATCTCGTGTCATTGTAACTTACATCATCAGCGTGGAGGAAGTGATTACATATGACTCTTCATTGGTAGTAGTTTAAAAAAAACTCCTTATTTTCCTTTGCTTGCAATTTCTCCCAATTCACAATTTTACTGCAAAACTGTATGGCAATTTTTGAGAAACGACACTGCAAAATTAAGCATTTTATCCGCAATAATCACAAAAAATACGTTGTGAAATCCTGGAGGGACTGATCTAAGTGGGTGTATTTTTAGACGGCAGTTTGTGATATACGGCGCCGTCACACCGCCGCTGGTAAACACACCTTAACGTTGCCACCAATCTGTCGTCTGCAGACCACAATCAATCTCATTCAAAACTCCACACAGTCTGGAGCTGATCAAAGGGTCACCTGCTCCTTATCCTTCTCCCGGTAATCCTTAAATTGGCACTATCCACCCGTCATGCAGCAACGCAGGTTTACCCGTGTTCACTAACAAAGGTCACACATGAGCGGAGTGACGCTGTTGACATGATCCCCCACAGATCAACAGCTACTATCACTTCCTGTCAGCTTCCGTCTCATGTTGCTGTGTCATATTTTAGGCTCTGCCATATTTAAAAGCAGGTGAACGAGGTGCGAGGACACACCTGATGGGACACTGTGGTCCAGGCCTGTAATGATTCTAACTCAGGTCTCTCTTGGGACCAGATTCAGGTCCTCTGAGGAGCTGAATCTGGCACAGGTGAAAGAAACACCTGAGGGAGCGTGTCTGTTACCTGAGTCACTGTGTGATGTCACATCTTGGTTGATGGTGTCATTCATCGTCCTGTCTCCTCCCCCGGCCCCTCCCCTCCCCAGGGTGAGTGACAGCTGCCGTTTGATCTTCCTCATCCTCTCCATGAGGGGGGGCAGGGGGGGCCGTGATGCTGAGGGGGGCGGGGCAGCCAGCTTAGACTGCACACCTGGACACAGGTAGGCACAGGATGTGAAGGTTACAGTCGTATCCAAACTAGAAACATGTTTATTTAATTAAGGGAGCAATGAACCTCAGACAAAGCAAACAGTGCAGACTGAGAGGTTGTCTGTCAGCTTACAGACGGACCACCTGTTCATCTCACCACACCTGTTACAAGCTGCCGTCCAATCACTGAGCCCGGAGGAAATAAGGCATCATTTAAAGACGTCTAATTACCTGACAGAGGACATGATGTCAAGGTGATTCCAGGTAAATACACCGCTGCGTTTGTTTATATTAGGTTTCATCCCTGACCTCAAAGCTAACAGCTAACATGCTAACAGCTGACTGACAGGTGATCTACCTGACAGCTGTGTTACGTCATTGCAGGGTTTTATAACGTCACAGTGCGACAGAAACACTGACTTCACTCAACATAAATAATTAAATCTTACAGGAGTGTTTCTGTCTGAGCCTGTTAGCTCGCGGCTAGCAGCTAGCGGCTAATGTTTACGTTCCTCCGGTTCTCTCTGATATATCTGATCACGTCTATGTGCTGCAGCTGTTATATCCTCTGTAACGGTTCTGCATTCATCTGGAGGGAGCGGGACCCGTCTATTTCCTGCTCTAACTGTCATCTGTGTTATAAATAGAAGCGGAGGCGGAGCGGGTTTATCTCTGGACCTGCTGCTCCGGTAACACGGCGCCGTTATTTTTCCCCCACATGAAGCGGTCTTCAGGTTAAACACGAAGCTCCCCGGTGCGTGTAGCTGCTACTCACCGGGAGGGTTCAGTTCGTCCCGGTCTGTCCCGGGTTATCTGTGGCTCGGTTCAGTCTGACCGTGTCTCGGATCTTTCTGTCTCCCAGTAATCTGCAGCCATGTTGCTGCTCCGCTCCTCCGGTGCGTCCTGACGGAGACACTCACCGCACCGTGCGTGACGTCACAGCACGGTGTGTAGCCCCCGGCACGCGTCCCGCCCCCTCCGGTCCCCTGGCAGCACATTTACTCAAGTACACCTTTGAGGTACTTGTACTTTACTTGAGTATTTCCATGTGATGCTACTTTATACTTCCACTCCACTACATTTCAGAGGGAAATATTGTACTTTCTACTCCACTACATTTATTTGACAGCTTTAGTTACTTTTCAGATGAAGATTTGACACAATGGATAATATAACAAGCTTTTAAAATACAACACATTGTTAAAGATGAAACCAGTGGTTTCCAACCTTTTTGGCTTTTGACGTCTTACAAAAAGCAGTGTGTAGTCGGGGTCACATTTCACATGTCTATGAGTTGTTAACAGCTCCACCAAATAGTGATTTTTCCCTCTAAACTTCTCACATGCTTTCATTTCAATAAATGTTCAAATGATCCAATATTTCAGCAAAAATCAAAGATTAGAGAAAAAGTCCAAAAACTGAAAACACATTTGTGGATCAGAACTTTGTTTTTTCTTCTTTCCTCTCCCATTAATCATCTCACCACCCCTCAGATTTATCTGCTGACCCTTTGGAGGGGCCCGACCCCTAGGTTGGGAACCACTGGACTAAACTAGCTAACTGTATATAAAGTAGTGCAAACTAGCTCCACCTCCAGCAGCTACAACAGTAACATGCTGCTCTAACACTGATGCTTCACTATTAATAATCTAATGATGTCATATATAATAATATATCAGTCAGAGGGACCAAATCACTACTTTTACTGCAATACTTTAACTACATCAAGCTCATAATACTTATGTACTTTTACTGCAATACTTTAACTACATCAAGCTCATAATACTTATGTACTTTTACTGCAATACTTTAACTACATCAAGCTCATAGTACTTATGTACTTTTACTGCAATACTTTAACTACATCAAGCTCATAATACTTATGTACTTTTACTGCAATACTTTAACTACATCAAGCTCATAATACTTATGTACTTTTACTGCAATACTTTAACTATAGTAGAGTATTTTTACATTGCTGTATTGGTACTTTTACTTGAGTAAAGGATCTGAATACTTCTTCCACTACTGTCCTTTGGTCATGATTTTTCACTTAAATGTGATTCTGACAGTGGTGGAATAAGTACTCAGATTATTTGCTTCAGTAAAAGTATCAATACATCAATGTAAAAATGTAAAAAGTCTTGCATTTGAAATCCTACTTAAGTAAAAGTGCATAAGTATTACCAGCTAAATTTACTTAAATTATTAAAGTAAAAGTACTTGTTTCGCAGAAAATCGGGCTGTGACTGATATATTATATATTTGTAACAAAGTACATCATTAATACTGATGAGTTGATGCATCAGCAGCATTTTATTATTGCAGCTGCTCGAGGTGGAGCGAGTTTAAACTGCTTTATGCGGGTTATAAAATAAATCTCAAAGGTCTTGAGACGATAGATTGAGTCAGTAAGACAAAAAAAGAAAGTTCTGATGCACTAATTTGAATTTTTCAGAAATTTTCTTTAATCTTTGCATTTTTGTGAAATATCATCACCTTCCTAAAATAACGGCCCAGGTCATTTTTTGACAAAAATGGGGTTTTTTTAATTTGTCATATTACGTAGTTATTTAGTCTTTTTATTCAGTCTTTTCAGTCAGCAAAATAGCTAAGTCCATGAAGCTAGCATTTAGCAAAGGGAATCTGTGTTACAAGTGATTACAAGACTTTCTGTTAACTCTTTTCTGCCTTTTAAACAATATTTCATCTGTTTTCTGAGAAACCTGATAAAACGACTTGGGCTGTTATTTTAGGAAGGTGACGATATTGGAAGAGTTTAACCTCTTTGGTTTTTAAACAGTCATTTATATGATAATGAGTTTTGGAAAATGTCAAAGAGGAAAAATTAAAGCCACAGTCATTCAGACAAACAGTATTCAAAGTAAAAGTATTTCAGTGGTATTTAAATTTCCACATTAATTATTCAGACGTTAGTTATTTCACAGTCAGGTATTCATCTGCGCGTTCTTTGCTGTCAATAGAAAATCTGTATTCAGGTGTTTCTTTTCATTGCAGATATTATAGAAAACACAGCCGGGTCCTCTCTCATCCTAACTTCAGTCTAAATGTTTAATAAAGTATAACACTCAGTTTCTTTACCTTTCCGAAAATAAATAACAGTCAATCTCCACCAGATTGACTGTTATAACCAAAGCAGTCTGAGGTTTGAAAGGAGCTTTAATGCAGAGGAGGTGCAGGTAGAGGTGAGCAGGTCGGCTGGTGGATGAACAGGGGAGGTCGGGGGGAGAGCTGGGGGGGAGCGTGGTGGGAGTCTGGAGATGATCCACAGGTGAGGACCAAAGAAGAAGAAGGAGAAGGTGAGGTCGGAGTGGAATGGATAACTGTTTACTGACCTGAATAAAAAAGTTGACCCTGGTTCAGTTTATTAAAGGATAATTCTGGTGATTTTCTCAATTTTTTGTTGACTTCCTGAAAGAAGAAAAAAGTATTCAGATCCTTTACTGTGGTAAAAGTACCAATACAGCAATATAAGAATACTCTACTATAGTTAAAGTATTGCAGTAAAAGTACATAAGTATTATGAGCTTGATGTAGTTAAAGTATTGCAGTAAAAGTAGTGGTTTGGTCCCTCTGACTGATATATTATTATATATGACATCATTAGATTATTAATAGTGAAGCATCAGTGTTAGAGCAGCATGTTACTGTTGTAGCTGCTGGAGGTGGAGCTAGTTTACACTACTTTATATACAGTTAGCTAGTTTAGTCCACTGGTTCCCAACCTAGGGGTCGGGCCCCTCCAAAGGGTCAGCAGATAAATCTGAGGGGTCGTGAGATGATTAATGGGAGAGGAAAGAAGAAAAAACAAAGTTCTGATACACAAATGTGTTTTCAGTTTTTGGACTTTTTCTCTAATCTTTGATTTTTGCTGAAATATTGGATCATTTGAACATTTATGGAAATGAAAGCATGTGAGAAGTTTAGAGGGAAAAATCACTATTTGGTGGAGCTGTTAACAACTCATAGACATGTGAAATGTGACCCCGACTACACACTGCTTTTTGTTAGACGTATTTTAAAAGCTTGTTATATTATCCATCGTGTCAAATCTTCATCTGAAAAGTAACTAAAGCTGACTAAGAAAGACTAATAACAGCGATCATGTTTTCATTCTCTGGAGAGTAGTTATTTGTAAGGCAGACGCCACTGAGCGTGTGCAGGGACGTGGTTCTATTTATGGCGTCACTAGCTTGTTGTGCTGCATAGCCTATCACAACAACTTATTAAGCTACGTTGTACATTTCTCAAAGAACTTCAGTATAAAGTCAAGAAGATGTTTATTTCCAACATCCAAATAAACACACTGCAGAGAAAGGATTAAGAGGCTGATTGGCTGAAGCAGGATTAAAAGGAATCGCTGATCAGCACTTCATCTTCTCTCAGCTTGAATCAGAGATGAGCAGCACAACAGACACAAACACAAACACAGAAGACACAGACAGAGAAGCATTAAGGAGAGAGAGGAAGAACAAAAAACAGAGAGAGGATTGAAGAAGAAGAAGAAGAAGGGGAATTACAGAGGAAACTAAGACCATCACTACAACAGCTGGTACTGAGTTACTGATACTACTGATAATACTACTACTACTGATAATACTACTACTACTGATAATACTGCTGCTACTACTGAGTTACTGATACTACTGATAATACTACTACTACTGATAATACTGCTGCTACTACTGAGTTACTGATACTACTGATAATACTACTACTACTGATAATACTACTGCTACTACTGAGTTACAGATACTACTGATAATACTACTACTACTGATAATACTGCTGCTACTACTGAGTTACTGATACTACTGATAATACTACTACGACTGATAATACTACTGCTACTACTGAGTTACAGATACTACTGATAATACTACTACTACTGATAATACTGCTGCTACTACTGAGTTACTGATACTACTGATAATACTACTACTACTGATAATACTGCTGCTACTACTGAGTTACTGATACTACTGATAATACTACTACTACCGATAATACTGCTGCTACTACTGAGTTACTGATACTACTGATAATACTACTACTACTGATAATACTGCTGCTACTACTGAGTTACAGATACTACTGATAATACTACTACTACTGATAATACTGCTGCTACTACTTAGTTACTGATACTACTGATAATACTACTACTACTGATAATACTGCTGCTACTACTTAGTTACTGATACTACTGATAATACTACTACTACTGATAATACTGCTGCTACTACTGAGTTACAGATACTACTGATAATACTACTACTACTGATAATACTGCTGCTACTACTTAGTTACTGATACTACTGATAATACTACTACTACTGATAATACTGCTGCTACTACTGAGTTACTGATACTACTGATAATACTACTACTACTACTGAGTTACTGATACTACTGATAATACTGCTGCTACTACTGATAATACTGCAGCTATTACTGATAATACTACTACTACTACTACTGAGTTACTGATACTACTGATAATACTACTACTACTGATAATACTACTACTACTGATAATACTGCTGCTACTACTGAGTTACTGATACTACTGATAATACTACTACTACTGATAATACTGCTGCTACTACTGAGTTACTGATACTACTGATAATACTACTACTACTGATAATACTACTGCTACTACTGAGTTACAGATACTACTGATAATACTACTACTACTGATAATACTGCTGCTACTACTGAGTTACTGATACTACTGATAATACTACTACGACTGATAATACTACTGCTACTACTGAGTTACAGATACTACTGATAATACTACTACTACTGATAATACTGCTGCTACTACTGAGTTACTGATACTACTGATAATACTACTACTACTGATAATACTGCTGCTACTACTGAGTTACTGATACTACTGATAATACTACTACTACTGATAATACTGCTGCTACTACTGAGTTACTGATACTACTGATAATACTACTACTACTGATAATACTGCTGCTACTACTGAGTTACTGATACTACTGATAATACTACTACTACTGATAATACTGCTGCTACTACTGAGTTACTGATACTACTGATAATACTACTACTACTGATAATACTGCTGCTACTACTGAGTTACTGATACTACTGATAATACTACTACTACTGATAATACTGCTGCTACTACTGAGTTACTGATACTACTGATAATACTACTACTACTGATAATACTGCTGCTACTACTGAGTTACTGATACTACTGATAATACTACTACTACTGATAATACTGCTGCTACTGATAATACTACTACTACTGAGTTACTGATACTACTGATAATACTACTACTACTGATAATACTACTACTACTACTGAGTTACTGATACTACTGATAATACTGCTGCTACTACTGATAATACTGCAGCTATTACTGATAATACTACTACTACTACTGAGTTACTGATACTACTGATAATACTACTACTACTGATAATACTACTACTACTACTGAGTTACTGATACTACTGTTAATACTGCTGCTACTACTGATAATACTGCAGCTATTACTGATAATACTGCTGCTACTTATGATGTCTCTCTCTCTCTCTGTGTCTCAGCATGTTGCTGCTAATAGTACCGGTGGCTCTGGTTGGTCTGTACATTTTGTGTCGTCGGTTGATTCCCTGGTTGGTTCAGACTAACGCCACTCTGGCACTGCTATGGTATGATGTCCTGCTGGAGACAACACTCGATCTCCTAACCAGAAAATCACGACCCCAGGTAACCTCTGAGAACCTGTTTGTTTAACTGTCTGACTGTTTGTCTCTCTATTGGTCTGATGGTCTGTCTGTCTGCCCCTCAGCGCCTCCTTCAGGCTGTCAGTCTAAATGCAGTCAGGGGAAATCCAGACAGCGTCATCACAACCATTGATCACTTCTGTATACACACAGAGTGGGCCATGAACGTAGGAGACGAGAAAGGTACACACACACACTCTCACACACACACACACACACACAGAGTTTTGGATTTGAATATTGCCATTGATCACTTTTCTCTCTGTCCATCTCCCAGGAGCCATCTTGGACTCCATTGTCGTGGAAACCTCTCCATCCACAGTGCTGGAGTTGGGAACATACTGTGGTTACTCTGCTGTCCGTATCAGCAGGCTGTTGCCACCAGCAACAAGGCTGATTACCGTGGAGATGAACCCTGAGTATGCTTGCGTGGCGCGACAGGTCATCCAGCATGCAGGGCTGCAAGACAAGGTCAGAGGTCAGACTGTAAGGTACAATTAAGTAAGACAATACAATTCATACTCTCAGTTGTTTTTCATAATCAGATATAAAGAAGGTTGCTGGTTTCCTCAGACTGTGCAGAGAACAGCTGCAGCAGTGCTCACCCCTGCACTCAGATCATATTTACATACAGCACATACACTCTGTACCAGTTATGACCCAGGTGTTAGACACTACCACAGCTCAGATGATACTATGACCAGCTATGAAACAGCTGGAAGACAACTCAGTTCAGCAGCTCAGGTGCAAAGCTAGCTGTCACAGGACATCACTCCAAACGAGAGTCCATATTGTATGGCCTGTGGCCCTGGAGGATCGCTAAGTTAAGCCATGTGCTGCTATGGTGAGCCAAGTGTTGGGCTGCCAGGTTCATGTGAAGTTCACAGGGTCAACCCAGACGCCCCAAACAAATCTCAGATAGAGCTGTCCTGCCTTCCCCCTTTTATATCTGCTGGATTGTGAGACAATCCAATGAGACAATCCAATGAGACAATCTATCCTTGGTGACTGGTTGCCTAATGCAGTCAGGTTGGTAACAGACAGTTGGTCTGTTCTCCTGTGTGCATGTGTCTGATAAAGGTAAACTTTCGAGATCCTGACAGGACACAGCAGTGATTCCTTCCTCACCATTGGGGTCTGAGGAGGGTGGAAAGGGTGCAGCTCACTTGGTTGACCGATGTTGGATGCTGAGTTCTGGCGTAGCACACGCTGCAGAAAGCAGCATTCCTCATACACTGAGAGGGCATTGAGTTCTCCCTCTCTTTTGGCCAACACAAACAACAACAATGATGCAGACTGTAGGAGCTTAAATGGCTCATGCTGCAAAGCCTCCTTCAAATATCACAGTGGGACAGCTGGTCTTCTGTGATAGGGAATGAGAAACAGTCGCAACAACCTGCCACCTTTCTCCTTAATGCTGAAGGGACCATGCCCTTCTGTAGCATTTCCTGAAGGAACTGGAGGATGTCATGGGCGGTGCAGAAGAGGGGATCCGCCTGTCTCAAATTGCACCATGTGTCGAACACTCCTCAATGATAGGAATCTGTCACCCTAGTTGATGGAGCTCAAACTCCCTGCAAAGTGCTAACTAGAGAAACCCCATGGCAAGTAACTCAGCTGTCTCTGGAGCCAGGCCCAAAGCTTGAGCCTCTGAGGAAAAGGATGGAAAAGAGTTCTGAGGGCTGGAGAATTGGGGGCCACCAAAGATGAGGCTCACCTCTTCAACTTGGACTCTCTAGAAGTGGGTGCAGGAGGAGGGAGGGATGGGAAGTAAACAGGAGGCCCTTTGGACACTGATATGCCATTGCATTTATGTACAAGGCAGACAGTAAACCTGGACACAGACGGATCAGCTACTTCTGTACCGAAGTAGCTCCAAGATCGTCTTTACCACATCTGAATTCACCCTCCATTTTCCAGGGAGGAGTCCCCGTCTGGAGAGCTCATCCACTGTGAGATTCCTGGCACATTCATTGTCTTTAGGGACTCAGACCGGGGATGACCTGGACCGCTCCCATATCTGAACCATTCTAAAAAAAGGTGTAAGGGACTTAAGCCCCCCTCTCTGTTCATACTGTATAAACTGCTACCAGTGTTCTGTCTGTTCTCACAAGTTTACGATGGAAGGAAATGCATAAGAGCTGGTAATTCAGGACATTGTTTTGCTGTGCTAACCTGCCAATTTGCCTGGCTGCTCCCACTAATAGAGAGCCACATGTCTGTAGATTCTTCTGTGGGTTTGAGGATCAGGAGGCATTGCTGCATTGGACACATGTTCAGAAGATCCAGGGGAATTATGGCTGCAATCAAATCTTAGAAGCAGAGACACCAAAGGGGAACAGCGACAGGTAATCCCTGAGGGTGGCCTGTTGTCCAAGAGGTAAGGAAAGCCTCCCGTCTTGGCATCCAACCACATGCCTGGGAACTCTGTGCACTGCGAGGGCCACTGGTTTAGGTGCAAGTCTAGGTCCTCAAGTGCTGGAAAAGCCGGGATACATTCTTACATCATTGTTTTTCTGAGGTAGCACATACCAGCCAATTGTCTAGGTAATTGACCTGCCATATGGTCCCAGGACTGCATCCATGCACTTTATGATCATGCAGAGGTTTAAATATGTGCTGAATGGGAGGAAAAGTACTTGAAGGTCCTGCTGTTGAAGGCAAACCTTGGTGGATGTCCTGTAACACTCTCGGCACAGTCAACGTTTCATAGCTCATGGGTCTCAGATACTTGTTGAGCCCCTTTCAATCCAAAATCAGTCTGAGCCACCCATCCACCCAACAACAGAACTCTGATCATTCGGCCCCACTTTCTGATGGCCTTCTTCAGAATGGAGACAAATCCAGTTGCCCTATATATATATACCTGTATATATGATATACTTATCAGTGTCAGATTCCAAGAGGGAAAACCACAGGATTCTGTGTGAGTTACAGTCACACTTCAGTCACGGTGATACAGTGTCCAGCGACTGTGCAACTGGACCAGCAAAACCGATGCTGCCACAAGTCCACCAGCGTGAGCAAGAAAGACAACACATTGACTCACAGAGGGGCCCGAAGACCAGCAAAAACTCTGATGTCAACACACCAAAATATACACAACTCAGTGCCAACACACAAGTCTGACTGCTTATAATAACGACTTACTATCTCTATAGAGGGTCTACTATATACTATCTACTGTCTGTATAATTACAAGAAAAACAAAATCTGTAACTCTGTCCTGTGACCTATTGATCTGCTTATTGATTATTGTTTACCTCTGTCAGGTGTGTGTGTTGGAAGGTGAGTCAGCTGACCTGATTCCCAAGATGGCCGACATGTTTGGAATCCAGACATTTGACTTGGTTTTCCTTGACCATTGGAAGGACCGCTACCTGCCTGACATCAGACTGCTGGAGGTAACAACCTTTGACCTCTGACCTCTGACCCCACTGTATGTTATGACCTCTGACCTTTGACCCCTCCCCTCCTCCCCCGCAGCACTGTGGTCTGCTGGCTAAGGGCTCAGTGGTCCTGGCTGATAACGTGGTCTGTCCCGGAGCTCCAGACTACCTGAAGTACGTCAGATCCAACCTGAAGTACAACAGCAGGTTCTACCAAGCTCACCTGGAGTACACCAGAGTCCTGGATGGACTGGAGAGGTCTGAGTACCTGGGAGCCAGACAGATAATTAGAGAGACAGACGCACAGACAGACAGGTAGAGAGACAGACTAAATCTGTTTCAGCCTGCTTACAGCTGATCTTAAACATCCTGTCAACAACATCAGGGTGCAGTTTTCCCTCAGTAGTGACCATCAGGAGACAGATACCTCAGACAGACAAGTGGATCATCAGCATCACCAACAGCCTCTCAGCTCCTGTCCTGCAGCTCTGAACACACTGTGAGGAATCTTCTTACAGGTTTTGATGACAGCTTGTTCCTCTTTAGTTTGAATGAACTTATGTAAAATTAGTGCTGACAGGAAATGAACAAATGATTCTACTGCTGATACTTTTGAAGGTTTGTTTCATACTGAGTCTGCCCTTCCTTTACATGCTGAACTGCTGGTCATATGCTGAATAACACTGAAGAGACTTTATTAGAGGCTCAGAGGTTTCCAAAGATTCATTCATGTACCAGAGTCAGACAGTAGACTTGGTGCTTATTAGCCTGTGGATACTGTTTCCTCTGAGACTGCTTCAGTTTGGTTGATAGTTAGATGACTTTAGCGCCTGTTAGTGTTAACAATTGTTTGCATTTTGATTTAAATACTTTTATTGTCTCCAATCCATTCAGCATTTCTGCTACTGTCATGTTAAAACACATAAAACGTAGCGTTACTGTAAACATAATACAAACACCAACGCAATTATAATAAGTAAAGTAAAACACTTCTTGATTTAATAAGTTATCAGTTTAATGGAGCCCACAGACAGATATTTCAGGAGGATAATGAAGTATTCATTGTTTTACTTCCTCTCGATACCTGCACATCCTGTTAGTGTGTCCAGCACTCTGGTGTCTGGAAAAATATTTAAGTAACACTCAAACTTCCTGTATCTATTTTCAATCTGTTTTGGACAAAACAACCTGCTAAATAAATTTGACGTGATGTAATGTTAGCTGTTAGCAACTGGTGTGATGTCATCATCATAGTTGTTTCTGAAATATGTGTGAATGGTTCAGTTGCCTCACAGTTTTTCTCTTAACTCTAAAAACAGATGTTTTAGTTTTCTAAATAACCATTCACACATGTTGTAGAATTACATCATAACATAATCAGGGTTTTACAGATCAGTCTGTTATCATCGTTCTGATATGTGACAGCGTGATGCTGCTGAAGCTGTGTTTGAATGAAATGTTCGAGTCATCAATGGTATTACTGTGTATAAAGCACTTCAATGATCAGGAGACGTCTGTTTATGATACGTTTGTTTCAGATTATTAAACATTTTAATAGATTCTTTTAAGTGTTCATCTAAAGAGGATGTAACGACACACACAGTTCATGTGTATGTGGTAATTATGAACGATATAAATGTATAAAATTGATTCTGTCTCTTCATGGATATCAAATGATTAAACATCTTCTGGTAGTGGATCTGGTCCTCTGAGGTGTTCTACCCTCCAGGTGATGATCCTCACTGACAGGTGAGAGACACATGATACCCATAAGGTGATGTGTGGTGACATCATGACAGGATAACCATGTATACAGCTAAATGATGAGGACTGATCAATAAGTGGCAAGAGACCAGAAACATGTTTTTATTCTGTCCCGTCCACTCTGTTGCCCCAGTGTGGAAACTACTGGTCTCTACTGGTCACCAGTGTGAAGTTACAGGTCAGAGGTCCAAACTTAAATTATCTTTATTGTGATTTAACAGCTGATGACAAATGTTCATGACAAGAAATACAAACAGTAAAAATCATCTAAGTTCAGACGAGCTCGTTCAGGTGTGTTTCAGTCAGCAAACAACTGTGAAACAAGTTCATTCATTCATCAATAAACTCTGATCAGTTCAATAAACTCCAATCAGCTGGAGAACTTCCTGTTTCTCGGTAGAAACAGAAAACAGCGAGCGGGCGGAGCTGAGAGTCCCTGGTGAGGAGCATGATGGGATACGGTCGGAGGGACCTGGAGGCGTGGAGGATATCGTCACGGCGACCAATCACAGTGAAGATCTGTCAGATATTGATTATAACTAAATGATAACACTGTGATCAGAAGCAGCCCCTGCGCCCTATGATGGCTCCGCCCACTGCCCAGACCGGCCTGCGATTGGTTGGTGAATGGGGGTGTGTCAGTTCATTACAGTCTGTCTGTTGTTTCCAGGGAAACAGCCAATCAGCTGTCACTGTGACTGACCGGAGTTGAAAATCTTGGCCAGCAGGGAGACATTTGATTGGCTCTTCTGCTGTATGAGGCGGGCTTTGTCCAGGTGCTTCTGGGCAACGGAGTCTTTCTCTCTCTTCTTCTTCTTCTTCTGGATCTCCTCCTCCGTCTGACGCTGCGTGAAGTCCCACGTCTTCTCGTCCACCTGATGACGACAAATAAAGTTTAACAACATGGAGATGAATAAAGTTTTAAAAGACGCAGAAATGAATGAAACTGTTAACAGGACACCTCAAACTGCAAATCTGTATCATGAATGTTTAATCCATGAAGCCTATAAAATCTGTGATGTCATCCCAATATAAAGTTCATATATTCAGCGGGCCGCACAACGCGGAAGCTAGAAAACTTTTTTTGGCACTTTGCATTTGATTGTACAAGCACCATCTTTGAGTCTGGTGTCCAGTTCTTATAACACATCCATGGCAACAGCACCAGGCTGTGAAGCCAAATTGACACAGAGGACAAACTGTGTAATTATGACTTCCAGGTCTGTCATGTGACACACACTGACCCAAAAAGCATTTTCCCCACACGCACAATCATTGGAAAAGGAGCAGCTGTAAAATGGTGAATGGATTTTTTGGAGCATCACAACCTCCATAAAATGACTTGTTTTATTATCATAATTTGATCCATTTGGTCCAATAACATTTGGAAAGTCTAAAAAGCTGCATGATTAAATTATTTTATCCCCATTCACATGAGCGAGGAGCCAACAGGAAGTCAGCTGGCTCGGCTGGAGAAGGACTCTACTGAGCATGATCGAAGCATGAGGAAACATGATGCGCCTCTGAGCAACTTTCATAAGAATGAATGGGCGTCATCTCTGAACACAGCGTCCAGTTTCAACTTCATTTTAAAATATCTTGTTTTAAACTTTTGAATCTTTTTTTAAAGTTAAAACTTGCATGTTGAAAGCTGCACATCATACTCATCTCTGACCTCTCAGAGAGAGAGAGAAGACAAAAAGTGCCAAAAAATAGTCTTACCAAAAAAAAAAAGAGAGAGAGTTTAAACTTTCCAGATGGCTCCAGCTGTTCGGATCTACCTGTGTGGTTTGGTTTACCTGCTGTCCGTCTCTCTGTCTCTTCTTCCTCAGTTTGTCCATGTTAGCGCTCTTGTCCACGTTGTTCAGGTAGAAGTTAGTTTCTCTCTTGGCCTGAGACACTTCAGTCCTCAGTCTCTGCTGCAGGACCATCTGCTCGTAAGCCAGCCGCTCGCTCAGGTGAGTCCACTGGAACCTGTGCAGGTACTACACACACACACACACACACACACACACACACACACACACAGGTAAACAGATGGTCCAAATGTATCATTAATAAACAGTCTTGTACTAACAAGGCCAAAATAAATGAGGCACAGTTTCAGGATGTGCAGAGCAGGTGTCAAAAGGTCTGATGTCAGCTGTTACCGGGCAGAACGTACCTTGATGCACCAGAGGTCGGAGGCGAACGGTTGGCGTTTCCTGGTCGCCATGGGAGTGTTGTGGAGAGACGCCGCCACTCGCTTCGCCACGCGTTTATCTCTGAACTCCACCCACCCCTCAGTGAAATCACACCTCCTCAAACCGGACTTCTTCTTCCTCCTCCTCACCTCACGACCTGCAGGATCAATACAGCAGCAATCAGAAAACACAGCCTGACCAATCAATACAGCAGTTGTGTGCGTGTGTGTGTGTGTGTGTGTGTCAGGGTAGGAAAACTAACTTTGCAAGGACTTTTTTTGCCGACATGAAATATGTTTTATGCTTTAATTTCATTTTTTTGCATTTCAGATCATTTCCAGGACTATTTTTTCAAATGATGGGAAATATATTAGATCAATATTCAATGATTGTTGTTAAAAAAAAGTGCATATATATGCAAAAACATTTAAGTTATAGTTATAATCCCAGTTACAGTTTAGAGAGTGTTTTTACCCATTAAATGCATATTTTGTTTTCAAAAAGTATGAACAATAAACACAATGTTGCGTAACAACATCACAGTTCGACGTGTCAACAACACTGCTGATTGTCTGGCATTTTATCTACGGTGCTCTGCAGTTTAAAATAACAGGCGCCGTCACAGCTTTGGTAGCTTTTTTTAGGCTCAGGGCAGACGGGGAGAAGCTCAGCGACTGTCCGCAGTTCTGACCTACTTTCATTTCCAACTGATTGTGATTCTCAGCTGGAAGTGTGACAGGTTTGCGGATTAAAAAACACTCCATGTTGGTGAAATTACTGTTAGTAGCTGTCGTGGCTGCCTCATAACCTCACCATGCTCGAGCAAGAGGGGTTGGGGGGGCTGTGCAGGTACGGAGGCCCAGCTGTCCCAGATATTTCTGAGTCACACTTGGAATACAGAAGAAAGTCCGGATACCCGCATCATCCCAATTCCAAGGGAAATTTTACATTTTGTGGGGGTATTTTGCCTCGAGCCCCCGTTTCTGACCCTGGTGTGTGTGTGTGTGTGTGTGTGTGTGTGTGTGTGTGTGTGTGTGTGTGTGTGTGTGTGTTACCTTCAGGTTGTAAGAAGATGCGTCCGATCTCTCCGTACACCGACAGCAGGTTCCTCACGTGTTTGGGGCGGAGCCTCGGAGGAATGTGACCCAAGTAGAGGATTCCTGGAACACACTTCCTGTCTGAACAGGAAGTCCCTTTCTGCTTGCTCTTCTTCTTTTTCATATCGGCAGTATCTCCATCATCGTCTTTATCATCATCATCAGCACCATCTTTGTTTCCCTCCGAGTTTTCATCTTCATCATCATCATCGTTTCCTCTCTCTGCTGCTTCCTCCTCCTCTCCTTCTTCCTCCTCTTCTTCTCCCTCCGCCTCATCTTCTTCTTCCACTTCCTCCTCCTCTTCTTCTTCTTCTTCTTCTCTCTGAGCTGCAGTCTCCTCCTCTTCCTCTCTTCTCTCCATCTCTCCGCAGTCTGCTCACTACAAACAATAGAAGCAATAAAGACTGATCAGTGTTTCCATATTTCAGCCCAAAGTCTTTGCTGCAGAGTTCAGCTGATTCTGCAGACTGATAAACAAACAGGATCAACATGTTTCTACAATCAGTCCTCATGTCTGCAGGATCCGTCTGCTTCACTGGAAACGTTTCAGAGCGTAAAATACAGTTCAGACTTGTTTTTGCTTTTTTTCTCTGTGATCGTTTAAACATTTCAGTCAGAACACATCTCACAGTCGGCTCATCGGAGATCAGATCCTCTGGTGTTTGAAGGAAAGTTATCAGCTGTTTATAGATGCTAACTGTCTCTGTCAGTCTGCTTCTCTTTAACTTATAAAGTTTCACTTGACTTTAAGTCTGTGAACTTTGTTAGAGATGGTTTTCAGATAGCAGCTCGTCTGTTTGAAATCTGAATGTTTAAAAGAAGAAAAGAAGAACGTCTCTGAGATGGTTTCACTTTTTTATATTAATGTTTTGTTGTTGTTGTTTGGTGCAGAGAGACATAGAGGTATAAACAGAAGACAGAGGTAGAGACATAAAGCGAGAAAACATGACAAGAACTAAACAAAACCCAACAAATCCCTAAAATAAACACAAACAAAACAAATAATAGTAATAAAACAAAAATAATCGGATATAATAAAAGCAATAACAACAATGTCCTTGTGTGAATTTAAAGAATCTCACCTTAACTTTGATTAAAACTCATCAAACACAAACTGATGAAAACACGGCGGCTGCTCGGGTTCACGTGCGGAAACACTGTCGCGTCCTGATGACGAAACAAAGCGACAAAATTGGCTCATACACAACTTCCTGTTATGCCTTCTAAATAAAACTCCGGGAACAGGAGAGAAAATTGTTATTCTGGAGAAAAAAATAGTGTTTTTAACACCTATCAGTCTATTCTATCGATTACCTGCTGACTGTCACACTTTATTTACACCACCTGGCTGCAGAAACTCACCTTTCATTTCCTGATAATCTGTCTGGAAATGAGTTACATGTAAAGTGGAGACAAAGTTGTGAGAAAGTTATCAGAGTTTAGTTTGGAGTAGATCAAACTTTATTGATCAGCGGGGATATTCACATATCACAGCAGATCTAGAGAAGCTGAGAGGAAGAAACAGACAGAAATATTTTAACGAAATGAAATAAAATTAATTAGAAATTGATTGTCAACATTGTAAAGTTTGGATTGAAACTCTTTCTACTTTAACGTCATGGCCTTCAGGTGAAGCTGTCCGTCAAGTCAGTGGAGGTCAGTCTGAACAGATATGAAGCCGCAGAGTATCTGCTGTTTGATTGGCTGAGAGCAGGATTTAGAGTTGATGTCACCTGTCAGAGGACTCACAGTCTGATACCCACTGCAGTCTAATGATCAGTTTAAACATCATTAACATCAATACGCCACAGGAATATGATTAACTTTATATTACAACACCATAAACTGTGTAAATGAATATTTGTGCAAATATGAGGACATCCAATACTGGAGCTCTGAATCCTCCATGAGGTGATGTGATGACTTTTTTCTAACTGATGTAAAATAAATAAACAGGAAGCCATGGTGTGTGTAGTATACATGTAATATAAAGTCAAATATTGTATGTTTCAGATATTTCACATGTACAATATATAAAATATCATATATGAGGATATTAATCATATATAATATCACATGTAGAAAAGCATGTGGGTAAAGATTTGGTTGATGTTAGATATGTCACACATGAGAACATTGATTTTTCTTCATCTTCTTCATCTTTTGCTCTTCATCTTCTTCTCATGCATCAGTCACCAGATGGTTTATATATGTACTGTCATTCAGTCAGAAAAAACAAAAGTACCAATACAGCAATGTAAAAATACTCCATTACAAGTACAAGTAAAAGTACATAAGTATTATGAGCTTGATGTAGTTAAAGTATTGCAGTAAAAGTACATAAGTATTATGAGCTTGATGTAGTTAAAGTATTGCAGTAAAAGTAGTGGTTTGGTCCCTCTGACTGATATATTACTATATATGACATCATTAGATTATTAATAGTGAAGCATCAATGTCAGAGCAGCTAACAATAAGACACTTTTATCCAGTGACGTACATATGTAAAAGTCACTTTCATTCAACTGTTCACATGAACGAATGACCAATCAGAGATATGGATTGACCCGACATCTGCTGTATTGTACATCCTTACAGTTAACTCAGTGGTGAGTTATTCTGCAAGAACATATTTAATTATAAGTTTTATTTGTGTGAAATCGTCAAATCTCTGGAAATAATTACCTACAATCTGATATATTTATAATGTATAAATATATAAATATGGATGAATGAAAGGAAATTGGTTGAAATGGAAATAAAATGTGCTGCAGATGTTCTGCTGTTGGTAGACGAAGTGATCGTGACCAACGATGTTTAGACCAATCAGACAGAAAACATCGAGGATCTACTCTGAACCAACTGAACACACCTCTTTAACAGCGTTTTAAAGCCAAAACTAGTCTGATCGATAGTTTTTATTCTTCTGTTCTTGAGTGAAAGATTTTTACTTTTATCTTCCATTAAAGTCCAAAATGTTCCTGTTAGCAGTTTGATAAATTGGGGTCCAGGACCGTCTCTCTTCAGGTGACAGAGCTAAACACTGAACCAACATGTCAGCCTCATTCTCAACTTTCATCTGCATGAAAATCTACATAAAAATAAATGAAATGACCTCAAGTTCACAACGACACAATATCTGTTGTTTTATGTTTGTCAGGACGCAATAAAACTTCTTCACACTAAACTTGATCAAATGAATTCTTACTATTTCCCAGTTTTTTAGGCCTGTATAACAAAGATTTTATCAACTAAATGCACAAAGAAAAATCTTGTTTGTTTAAAGCAACAAGTGATAGAAAACTCTTTTCTCTGTGACAAAGCTGCTTTAGTGAAGAAAGCTGAAAGTAGAGAGACGTTCATCTGCTCTGAACATGAACTCTGAACTTTGTGGTGTTTCAGGAGGAAAACTGCCTCAAATAAACTCTCATTTTAGTTTCAGTTAGTTTCTCCAGAAGCTTTGAATGAGATCCTGAGATGAAGACAGAAGGAAATACTTTGCTCACCTTTGAAAAAAACAACATCTTTATTGATTACTCAAAGCTTCAGATTGTTCACACATCCAATCAAAATGACTCTTGTTCAATGATTTCATGTTCAGATTCACTTCGGCCACACAATCAGTTAGTTTAACCCAGAATGTCAGCTATGTACAAGAACATAATAAATGATTATTATCATGATAATTACAGTTTGATTGTACATTTCTTTATACATTTACAAGGTGATGAGAACAAAATATCTATGATGAAGGAAGTTCTGCTGTTTTCTCTGTTTAAGACGCTGAAGTGGAGAAACAACAGCACACAAACACATCAATACAAACATGAAACTAACATTTAGAACAAAGAGAAGTTCACATTTTCATGTGAAGAAACATCAGTGAAGATAAAAAAAAACGTCATCATAGGCAGTGATAGCCTCCGTGGATAAAAACACACAGGAAAAAGTGACATTTAAAGAAACTCAAAACATCAACAGAGAAACAAATGATAAGAAAGTGTTGTCAATCCCAGTTTGATTGACAGCTGATCTCTGTGCAGTTCAGAAACACCACAGCAACGAGCTCTCAGAAACAGCGGAGACAAAAACATGAAGAATTACAACAGAATCTGACACATGAAGTCTGAAATGACCTTTGTCTATTTGAGTTTACACAACTCAGCTGTGTCTCCATAATGATAAAGACTAAGTCCAGCATAGAGAGGCTGAGTGAATGTGGTCTGGACTCTGTGGAGGAGAGTCATGGTTTCAGAGACGCTGTAGAAGGACAGAATACCTGCTCTGTGATCCAGGTACACTCCTACTCTGGAGGAACCAGGACCTGAGACGGGAGTTGAGATACTGTTGAAACAAAATCTATAACTGTCAGTGTTACAATCTAACATCCAAGATTTGTCATTGTATCCAAATACACATTCATCCAAGTTTCCTGCTCTGATATTCTTGTATGCGACTGCTACATAAACTTCTCTCCCTCTCCACTCCACCTCCCAGTAACAACGTCCAGTCAGACTCTCTCTACTCAGGACCTGATACCAATCAGTGAATCTGTCTGGGTGATGAGAATAAGACTGTTGTTGCCTCGTTCGTTCTGCTTTTCTGTTTCTCTCAGATAATAACAGCTTAATGTGTGCTGTGTTTGGATCCAGTGTGATTTCACGTGAATATTTTAAGAACTCAGCTCTGGTCTTGGGTTCTGGTTCTGACAGTAAAACGTCCACTTCAGTCCCTGTCAGTGAGATGTTTGTCCATTTCTCCATCAGGATGTCCTGTAGTTGATCTCTGAGCTCTGACACAGCTGCTGTCACATCCTCAAAGTATCTCACAGGACGGATATTGATGCTGGATGAGTCTGTAGATGCACTGAGTTGTGACAGTGAGGGGTAGTTGTGTAGAAACTGGACGTGATCCTCTATGTGTGAGAGCTGCTTCAGTTCAGCGTCTTTCTTCTTCAGCTCAGTGATCTCCTGCTCCAGCTTCTCCTGAAGCTCTTTGACTCGACTCACTTCAGTTCCCTGCTGGGATCTGATCTGCTGCTTCACATCAGAGCTTCTTTTCTGGATGAGATGGATCAGCTCAGTGAAGATCTTCTCATTGTCCTCCACTGCTTTATCAGCAGAGCGATTGATGGCCTTCATCTTCTGTTGAAGCAGCCTCACATCTTTCTCTCTGTCCTGGATTCTCTGCTGGATGTTTTGTCGACTCACCTCGAGCTCTCTCTGCCTCTCAGCCCTTTCTGCTGCAGCTGAGACTGTGTCGTGGCCTTTATGTTCATCCACAGTGCAGAGATAACAGATACTCTGCTGATCAGTACGGCAGAACATCTTCATCACCTCATCATGACGAGAGCAGATGTTCTCCTGGAGCTTCTTGGAGGGGTCGACCAGCTTGTGTTTTTTAAATGTAGTTGATTCATAATGAAACTGGAGGTGATTCTCACAGTAAGAGGCCAGACACACCAGACAGGACTTGAGGGCTTTCAGCTTCCTCCCAGTGCAGACATCACAGGCCACATCTTCAGGTCCAGCATAGCAGTGATCAGCAGGAGCAGCCTGGAGTCCAGTTTTCCTCAGCTGCTCCACTAAAGCTGCAAACATGGTGTTTTTCACCAGGACAGGCCTCGGTGCAAACGTCTGTCTGCATTGAGGGCAGCTGTAGATCTTCCACTGATCCTCTTCATCCCAGTGTCCTTTAATACAGCTCATGCAGAAGCTGTGTCCACAGGGAATAGTCACCGGATCCTTCAGTAGATCCAGACAGATCGAACAGCTGATTGTTTCTCGGCCCAGCTGAACTCCTTTCTGCGCCATTTCAGCTCTCAGTGGCAACGCCTGTCTGAGTTTCCCTTACTGAGAAGGAAGGGGAGGGAAGAAGGAAATACACAGAGTGGAGCTTGTTGTGTTTGACAGAACAGGGAAGGTTATCAGGATGAGGAGCGACACTGTGAATTAAAACTGTGTTTTCTCATTTACAGTGAAGTCTCAGTTAAAACCTGCTCAGCATCTGAAAACATTTTTGCATTTAGCTGTAAAATACTTGTTGGCATGTCAGGGTTTGGTGATGCCTCATTTGTTGATTAGTATGAATTGATGAATCTAGAAAGGGGATGTGTTTTTGTTTTTTACATTTGATTTAAATAATCCTTTTAGTTTTCTCACAACTAATCAACAGACATCACATTCCAGCGTTTTATTTTCATTAGTACAGTATTAAAACTTCATTGATCATTGTGAAGGATTTTTTTTTTTTTACAATATTTCCCTCTGAAATGTAGTGGAGTGGAAGTATAAAGTAGCATCGCATGGAAATATTCAAGTACAAATACTTCAAAACTGTACTTAAGTACAGTACTTGAGTAAATGTACTTAGTTATTTCCCATCCCTGATAATTTTCACCTGTTTTCGCTGAGCAGACATTAAAACTGCACTCTAACAATAGAAATATAAAGAATAAAACTAATTAACTCTATGAAAGGTGATGTAAAAATAAGTTCGACTTGAATCACCACCATTTATATAACATGTGTTGCTGCTGAAAATAAAACTACTGAAACATCTTAAACTCTGTCAGTATTTTATCAGGACACCGCTTCTGGAAGTGGAAGAAGTCTTATATTGAATAGTCTAACCGGAACTGTGTTTGTTTTGACCACGCCCCTCCACAGTGAAAGGCATGCTGGGATACCTCCTGTCATGATATGTCACACATGAGAACATTGATTTTTCTTCATCTTCTTCATCTTTTGCTCTTCATCTTCTTCTCATGCATCAGTCACCAGATGGTTTATATATGTACTGTCATTCAGTCAGAAAAAACAAAAGTACCAATACAGCAATGTAAAAATACTCCATTACAAGTACAAGTAAAAGTACATAAGTATTATGAGCTTGATGTAGTTAAAGTATTGCAGTAAAAGTAGTGGTTTGGTTCCTCTGACTGATATATTATTATATATGACATCATTAGATTATTAATACTGAAGCATCAGTGTTAGAGCAGCATGTAACAATAAGACACTTTTATCCAGTGACGTACATATGTAAAAGTCACTTTTATTCAACTGTTCACATGAACGAATGACCAATCAGAGATATGAATTGACCCGACATCTGCTGTATTGTACATCCTTACAGTTAACTCAATGGTGAGTTATTCTGCAAGAACATATTTAATTATAAGTTTTATTTGTGTGAAATCGTCAAATCTCTGGAAATAATTACCAACAATCTGATATATTTATAATGTATAAATATATAAATATGGATGAATGAAAGGAAATTGGTTGAAATGGAAATAAAATGTGCTGCAGATGTTCTGCTGTTGGTAGACGAGGTGATCGTGACCAACGATGTTTAGTCCAATCAGACAGAAAACATCGAGGATCGACTCTGAACCAACTGAACACACCTCTTTAACAGCATTTTAAAGCCAAAAATAGTCTGATCGATAGTTTTTTATTCTTCTGTTCCTGAGTGAAAGTGAAGGATTTTTACTTTTATCTTCCATTAAAGTCCAAAATGTTCCTGTTAGCAGTTTGATAAATTGGGGTCCAGGACCGTCTCTCTGTGAGGTGACAGAGCTAAACACTGAACCAACATGTCAGCCTCATTCTCAACTTTCATCTGCATGAAAATCTACATAAAAATAAATGAAATGACCTCAAGTTCACAACGACACAATATCTGTTGTTTTATGTTTGTCAGGACGCAATAAAACTTCTTCACACTAAACTTGATCAAATGAATTCTTACTATTTTCCTTTTTTTTGGCCTGTATAACAAAGATTTTATCAACTAAATGCACAAAGAAAAATCTTGTTTGTTTAAAGCAACAAGTGATAGAAAACTTTTCTCTGTGACAAAACTGCTTTAGTGAAGAAAGCTGAAAGTACAGAGACGTTTGTCTGCTCTGAACATGAACTCTGAACTTTGTGGTGTTTCAGGAGAAAAACTGCCTCAAATAAACTCTCATTTTAGTTTCAGTTAGTTTCTCCAGAAGCTTTGAATGAGATCCTGAGATGAAGACAGAAGGAAATACTTTGCTCACCTTTGAAAAAAAAAACATCTTTATTGATTATGTAAAGCCTCAGATTGTTCACACATCCAATCAAAATGACTCTTGTTCAATGATTTCATGTTCAGATTCACTTCAGCCACACAATCAGTTAGTGTAACCCAGAATGTCAGCTATGTACAAGAACATAATAAATGATTATTATCATGATAATTACAGTTTGATTGTACATTTCTTTATACATTTACAAGGTGATGAGAACAAAATATCTATGATGAAGGAAGTTCTGCTGTTTTCTCTGTTTAAGACACTGAAGTGGAGAAACAACAGAACACAAGTACATCAATACAAACATGAAACTAACATTTAGAACAAAGAGAAGTTCACATTTTCATGTGAAGAAACATCAGTGAAGGTAAAAAAAACGTCATCATAGGCAGTGATAGCCTCCATGGATAAAAACACACAGGAAAAAGTGACATTTAAAGAAACTCAAAACATCAACAGAACAACAAATGATAAAAATAAGTGTTGACAATCTCAGTTTGATTGACAGCTGATCTCTGTGCAGCTCAGAAACACCACAGCAACGAGCTCTCAGAAACAATGGAGACAAAAACATGAAGAATTACAACAGAATCTGACACATGAAGTCTGAAATGACTTCTGTCTATTTGAGTTTACAGAACTCAGCTCTGACTCCAATATCCAAAAGACCAAGTCCAGCATAGAGAGGCTGAGTGAATTTGGTCTGGACACTGTGGAGGAGAGTCATGATGTCAGAGACGCTGTAGAAGGACAGAATACCTGCACTGTGATCCAGGTACACTCCTACTCTGGAGGAACCAGGATCTGAGACAAAAGTTGAGATACTGTTGAACCAAAATCTATTACTGTTAGTGTTACAATCTAACATCCAAGATTTGTCATTGAATCCAAATACACATTCATCCGAGTTTCCTGCTCTGCTGATATTCTTGTATGCGACTGCTACATCAACTCCTCCCCCTCTCCACTCCACCTCCCAGTAACAACGTCCAGTCAGACTCTCTCTACTCAGGACCTGATCATAATCAGTGAATCTGTCTGGGTGATGAGAATAAGACTGTTTTTGCCTCGTTCGTTCTGCTTTTTTGTTTCTCTCAGATAATAACAGCTTCATGTGTGCTGTGTTTGGATCCAGTGTGATTTCACGTTTATATTTTAAGAAATCAGCTCTGTAGAACCCGGGTGCTGGTGGTGGCAGTCGATAAAGACTCGCTTCAGTCCCTCCCAGTGAGATGTTTGTCCTTTTCTCCCTCAGGATGTTCTGTAGTTTATCTCTGAGCTCTGACACAGCTGCTGTCACATCCTTAAAGTATCTCAGAGGACGGATATTGATGCTGGATGAGTCTGTAGGTTCACTGAGTTTTGACAGTGAGGGGTAGTTGTGTAGAAACTGGTTGTGATCCTCTGTGTGTGAGAGCTTCTTCAGTTCAGCGTCTTTCCTCTTCAGCTCAGTGATCTCCTGCTCCAGCTTCTCCTGAAGCTCTTTGACTCGACTCACTTCAGTTTCCTGCTGGGATCTGGTCTGCTGCTTCACATCAGACCTTCTTTTCTGAATGAGACGGATCAGCTCAGTGAAGATCTTCTCACTGTCCTCCACTGCTTTATCAGCAGAGCGATTGATGGCCTTCATCTTCTGTTGAAGCAGCTTCACATCTTTCTCTATGTCCTGGATTCTCTGCTGGATGTTTTGTCGACTCACCTCGAGCCCTCTCTGCCTCTCAGCCCTTTCTGCTGCAGCTGAGACTGTGTCGTGGCCTTTATGTTCATCCACAGTGCAGAGATAACAGATACTCTGCTGATCAGTACGGCAGAACATCTTCATCACCTCATCATGACGAGAGCAGATGTTCTCCTGGAGCTTCTTGGAGGGGTCGACCAGCTTGTGGTTTTTAAATGTAGTTGATTCATAATGAAACTGAAGATGTTTCTCACAGTAAGAGGCCAGACACACCAGACAGGACTTGAGGGCTTTCAGCTTCCTCCCAGTGCAGACATCACAGGCCACATCTTCAGGTCCAGCATAGCAGTGATCAGCAGGAGCAGCCTGGAGTCCAGTTTTCTTCAGCTGCTCCACTAAAGCTGCAAACATGGTGTTTTTCACCAGGACAGGCCTCGGTGCAAACGTCTGTCTGCATTGAGGGCAGCTGTAGATCTTCCACTGATCCTCTTCATCCCAGTGTCCTTTAATACAGCTCATGCAGTAGCTGTGTCCACAGGGAATAGTCACCGGATCCTTCAGTAGATCCAGACAGATCGAACAGCTGATTGTTTCTCGGCCCAGCTGAACTCCTTTCTGCGCCATTTCAGCTCTCAGTGGCAACGCCTGTCTGAGATTCACTTCCTGAGAAGGAAGGGGAGGGAAGAAGGAAATACACAGAGTGGAGCTTGTTGTGTTTGACAGAACAGGGAAGGTTATCAGGATGAGGAGCGACACTGTGAATTAAAACTGTGTTTTCTCGTTTACAGTGAAGTCTCAGTTAAAACCTGCTCAGCATCTGAAAACATTTTTGCATTTAGCTGTAAAATACTTGTTGGCATGTCAGGGTTTGGTGATGCCTCATTTGTTGATTAGTATGAATTGATGAATCTAGAAAGGGGATGTATTTTTGTTTTTTACATTTGATTAAAATAATCCTTTTAGTTTTCTCACAACTAATCAACAGACATCACATTTCAGCGTTTTATTTTCATTAGTACAGTATTAAAACTTCATTGATCATTGTGAAAGATTTTTTTTTTTACAATATTTCCCTCTGAAATGTAGTGGAGTGGAAGTATAAAGTAGCATCACATGGAAATATTCAAGTACAAATACTTCAAAACTGTACTTAAGTACAGTACTTGAGTAAATGTACTTAGTTATTTCCCATCCCTGATAATTTTCACCTGTTTTCGCTGAGCAGACATTAAAACTGCACTCTAACAATAGAAATATAAAGAATAAAACTAATTAACTCTATGAAAGGTGATGTAAAAATAAGTTCGACTTGAATCACCACCATTTATATAACATGTGTTACTGCTGAAAATAAAACAACTGAAACATCTACTGAAACTCTGTCAGTATTTTATCAGGACACCGCTCCTGGAAGTGGAAGAAGTCTTATATTGAAAAGTCTAACCGGAACTGTGTTTGTTTTGACCACGCCCCTCCACAGTTAAAGGCATGCTGGGATACCTCCTGTCATGGCGGCATGTTTTGAATACGAGGCTAACATTGGCTGTTAGCGGTGAAGATGCAGAGACCAGTCTCCAGTTTGCCTCTGAGCTCTAGTGTGAAGGTGAAACTGGTCAGCGCTGGTTTCCAGTTCACCTCAGACCTGCTGCACCTCAAACCGCCTCAACTCAGCAAAGGTACAACTTAGATTCACCTTCACTTTCATCTAAAGTCTGATCCAAATAACGTCTCAGGTGTTTAACGAGTGACCGTGTTGACTGGAGACTGTCAGCCGAACGTGTCCGTGGTTGTCATGGTGACGGCAGCCGTTGAAAGCACCAACAGAACACGTAGGGTTCCTCTTAAAAGCCTGATCAGTTTTACTTTAATCGATACTCATCTGTGTTTATTATCTACGCTAAACATTTAAGTTACGTAAGTTAATAAGTTATGTCATAAGTTATCTAAGTTATATGGGGATTTTATGCAGTTATCGTCAATCGAAATTTTTTTTAAGTGTTCCGTTCGTGTTTTCAGCAGCTGTCGACACCATGACAACCACGACTCATCCGGCTGAAACTCGTTAAACCGGCTGATCGCCAAACTCCGTTCAAAGTGCGTCAGTTTTTAGCTTCTTGCCGTATTTGTGTAAATAAACACTTAAAATGAAATGAAACGACGATCTGTTCTTAATCAACGTATCGCGTTGATTAATTCGGGATGTGAATAAAACACCAAGCAGCTGTTTATTTAAAATTAAGAAACAAATTTACTGCAAACACGTAACTGTTCAGAATCGCTCCGTTTACAGATTTCTGACTTATTACTGCACACAAACACTTAACGCTACTTTTAAAGCACTTCAGAAATTATGTTATGGTTTGATTTTATTTTTTTTTTTGTGAATAATATTTGATTTTTTTTTTGTCATTTGGATAGCATTCATAACAACTCAGGAAGCAAACAACTCAAAAGGCAAATGAGCCAAAATAATAATAAAAAAAAACAGACAAGAGAAGAAACAAAAGAAGATAAATGTAAATAATAATAATAATAATTCATAAATAAAATGTGGGGGTAGAGAATGTGAAGCAGTTTTGTAGTTTTACATGTACCAGACATACTTATGCACACGTGTAGATACACACACAGTGTACACATGTACACACATGCACACACATACATATGCAGCTATACATACATTAAAGTCATACACATGTGTGAGGTAACATATAGTGCTTTATACAGGATATGGCTTTTGACATGTTTTCAAATGTTTCCTTTCTTATGCGGTTTAATTTAGCTGTTGATCTTTCTAAAATGAATATATCATAGAATTTAAATATCCGAATTTGAATTAATTGTTTGGAATAACTATCATCACTGCTTTTGAAGCAGCTATAATCATCCAATGTTGCTGGCAGAACAGAAAGAGATTATTACTATTTTATTTCCTGACAGAATTGGCATGTTGACAGAAAACAGAGTAACTCTGAACATTTTAGTTTCAGATGTACCAAACTCAGTTCAAATACAGCTGGTTTTAACTGGCTCATCAGTGAACGTTAAAGCTCTGAAGAGGAAACATGATGAACTGCTGCTCTGACTAAACTCGGAATGTGGATAAAACATCAAACAGCTTTTAATTTCCATCAGATCTGAACCTAAATTTACCAGCTCCAACGCAGAACTCCATTTAAACTCTTTAGTCTATTTAATGCCTTTCTTGCAGCTCACTATTAAAATATTAAAACACATCAGAGCTCTGATATAAATCTTTGTATCTCCTGGTAAATTCGGCACGCAGACAGAACTAAGAGCGGCTCTAAATTAAATAAAATGTACTTGAATTAAATAAAAATACTGCTGTATCAGAAACATGTGATAGACCTGTGCTCTGAACACACAGAGCTGTTTGTTTGAAGTTGCTTTGGACAGAAGAGTCTGTGTGGTTGTGTTGCAGAGGCTGGTTTGTCCCAGCAGGAGGCGCTAGAGGTGCTGCAGGCTGTGAGGAGCGAGGAGGGAGGAGGTGATGAAGCAGCAGCAGCAGCAGCAGGAGGAGGAGGAACAGCGTCTCTGACCGCTCTGGATCTTCTGCAGAAGGAGGAGGAGCTGAGGAGCATCGTAACGTTCTCCTCACAGCTAGATGCTGCACTCGGAGGAGGATTTCCTGTCGGGAAAACCACAGAGATCTGTGGAGTTCCAGGAATCGGAAAAACACAACTGTGGTGAGAAACGCACACACACACACACACACACACCCTAAAATGTAAAGAAAGCCAGTGCAGTGATGCTGACAGGGGTAATGTCGTCCCTTTTGTCAATAATTAGTTCATTCATCCATAAAAAGAAACTTGAAATATCAAAGATCAAATTGTCTCTGATGAGCAGCTCTGTCTGTCTCTTTAGGTTCATCTCAGTTCCCTTAATTGCGTCCACGTTTCCCTCCTTACGTCTTAGTCCACGCGAGGAGAGAGGAAACAAGGAAATATGTTTTTAGAGAAACAAGACGTCCTTTCCTCTGAAGCATCATGTGAAGCGACGTCCGTTTCTGATGACGGCGGTGGCTGATCACAGCTGGATCAGCTGTCAGCCGGCTTTAAACAGCTGTACTGATGAAACTTCTGATGGAGTTTGTGCACTGATCTGACACTAATAAAGGTTCACAGTTATCACTGCCAGCAGCTGTTTTCTCTCTGCAGCCTGTTTCCTGTTTAACAAACACCTGCACATGAATAAAAAAAACCTGCATTCTGTATTTATACTGAGTCCTGCTCAGAGGCACATGAACCAATTCTACTGGCAGAGTGTGTTTATATTATTTATTAATTATTTGCATCTATATTTATTGATATTCTGATTGTGAATTAATTAGTTAATAACTCAGGATATGATTAAAGTGAATTTTGAACACTGGAAATGATTTGTTAGGCTAAATGTTTCAGGGAAAATTGAAATAATGTGACTCCGATAGTAAACAAGTTTCACACAGTTTCCTGTTGAAGGAAAAACATTCAGCATGTGCGACTTTAAACTGTAAACAGGAAGTCCACAGCGAGCTTTAACGATTATCTGTGTTTATTGATGACATCACTGTCTCAATCTGCCGCCGGTTGATGGTTGAAGTGATCATGTGACCTGTGTGTGTGTGTGTGTGTGATGATGTCAGTCTGCAGCTGGCAGTGGACGTCCAGGTGCCGCAGTGTTTCGGGGGCGTTGAAGGTCAGGTGGTCTTCATCGACACCGAGGGAAGCTTCTTCGTTCAGAGAGCCGTCGACATCGCTGCCGCCGCCGTACGACACTGCTCCCTACTGGCTGACGACTCAGAGCAACGAGATGCCGTGACGACCTTTACCGTGGAAACCATCCTGTCCAACATGTTTGTGGTACGCTGACTGGTTGTCACGGTAACAGATGACCTGATGATGATGATGATGATGTGTGTTCTACCTGCTCAGTTTAAATGAATTATGTGTTTTGTGTCAGGTGCGTTGCCATGACTACGTGGAGCTGCAGGCTGAGATTCACCTGCTGCCTGACTTCCTGTCTCAGCACCCGAGGGTCCGCCTCCTGGTGATTGACAGCGTGGCGTGCCCGTTCCGGCAGCTCTTTGACGACCTGTCGCAGAGGACACGCCTCCTCAACGGTCTCGCTCAGCAGCTCATCGCCATGGCAACCAACCACGACATCGCCGTGGTGATGACCAACCAGATGACCACCCGGGTGCAGGGCAGCCAATCGCAGCTGGTCCCCGCCCTCGGGGACAACTGGGGCCACGCCCCCACAATCAGGCTCCTCCTACACTGGGAGGGGGCACGGCGGCTGGCAGCCATCTTTAAATCTCCAGGTCACGTGGATGCCACCGTCCAATACCAGATCACCGCCGACGGGTTCAGAGACGTCGAACAAACAGGGCAGCCACAGAGCAAACGACCCCGAACACAAACTGACCAATCAGCTGCCGGACAGACAGACGGCAGCAGCTGACAGAGACTGTCAGCCAATCAGAGACTGAGCTGGATTCAGTTTGTTTATATGAAATTTTGAACTTTGTAAATGTTTGTTTCAACTGATGCGTTCATCAGTCTGTCAGTAAAGAGTCACTCAGCATTAATCTATATTTATCAGTTATCATTCAGTTATTAATTATCAGTAGATTCATTTCATTATTGATTAATCTGCATATTATTGTCTTGATTCATTGTTTTGTCCGTTAAATGTCAGAAAATAATGAAAAATGTTTCTATTTGTCCACGGTGACGTCTTCTTGTTTTATTATCCTGAACGACAGAAAAGCTTCAAATCATCACATTTCAAACAGTTCAAAATGACTAAAATGATTCATTACTGATCAAAGTTGCTGATTAATATATTATTGATCCACTCAGTCTGATGTGGATCAAACTGTCAACACATATGTATAAAAAATATTTCTGTCATGTTTTTAGGGCTGCAACTAATGATTTTCACTATTGATTCATTTGTCGCTTGTTTTCTTGATTAATCGATTAGTTTTTTTGGTCCATAAAATGCCAGAAAATCACTGTTTCCACAAAGTTTTGTCCACAACCCAAAAATATTCAGTTTACTGTCATAAAGGACTAAAGAAACCAGAAGATATTCACATTTGAGAAGCTGGAATCAGAGCGAATAATCGATTAAAATAAATCGATCAAAATAAAATAGTGTGCAATTAATTGATAGTTGGCAACTAATCGACTAATCGTCTACATATTTTACTTTTCAACACAGTAACAGGAAGTGACGCAGCTGCCTGTGGAGAGAAAATACTGACCTGTTATCCATGTTTACAGTAAATCATGTAAATAAGCAACATGTAAACATATAAACGTGAATAAGCGTGTGTCCTCAGACCGTCTCTTCACTTAAATCATGACTTTTTGTCACCGCGGCAACCTGACAACCAGGTACGGAGCAGTAAATATTTACAGGCTGCTGTTCCCACGACAACAGCTGCTCTCGACACAAAAACAAACAAGTTCTGTTTATTTATTTATCTGTGTGCGAAGATCAAAGTGAGTTTAAACCTCAGCAGGTAAACACCAAACACCTGTGTGACGGGTTTAAAGGACGTTCACGGTTTCACAGCTAGAAACATTTTTCAAGTGTCTTAAATGAACATTGAAACATGTTTTTTCTTGCTGTAATCATTCCTCCTGTTCATACTGACCATCAGAAGATCACTTCATGATGACTTTACAATGGAAGTGATGGAGGACAAAATCCACAGTTAATGTATTTAAAAGTTTATCTGAAGCTAATATGAAGCTTCAGCGTCCAAATGAGTCAAATCAAGTAGATATCTTTCAACGTTACAGTCTTTTTAGTGCCAAAGTCCCTCTTTTTGTTACTAAACTTCCACCTGCAGCTCAACAGGGAAACACTGTCCGAGGAAACACAAGGAGGGAATTTGATGCTAAAAAGACTGTAAATGTGTCAGATATCCACTTGATATGACTAACTCAGACTGATGAAGCTGAATATAAGCTTCACAGAGACTTTTAAATTCATTTTTGCACTAATTTTTACAGAAAGAGGTACAAACAAACAAAAAAACCCAGATATTTAAAAAATATTAAAGGAAAGGAGAAAAAAAATCGTAAAGTAAAAAAACTAAAATCATGAGACAAGAAAGATAAAACAGCTGAT